>NW_011967113.1:7405-27698 GCF_000949405.1 Vollenhovia emeryi | reverse complement strand
CATTAGTAAATTAGAGTCCAGCGACCAATTTGGCCGTGTTTCTCGAATATTTTTCCGTGTCAGTTCGGTCTCCTTATCTCTATTCTTCATGAAATACATACAAGACTCGGCCATGCCACGCTGAGGCGACGGTAGCGCCGAACTGCCCATCTATTGGCCGGGGCTGATTCGCCCAAATATGGCGGTACAAAAATATAGGAGTGTATCTCCATAGCGTCGCCGTAGTTTCCAGCCGTGAGCTTTCTCCCAAGTTTTTTGAACACAGCCGTAAGAAAGTGATCGGAACCGTTGCGTCGTATCCGAGGATTCCGAGGAGAGGGCCGACTTAATGTAAAACTATCAATTGGACGACGAGTTCATTTTATGCGGCATGGCGTCGCGTAGGAATTGATAAACTAACATCGTGAGAAGCCGTACGTGCGATCACTTCGTTATCCGAGTATTAACTTGCACCACTGTTCGCGCGCGTGCACACGATCCCTCCATCGCCGCCGCCGCCTTGCGGTCGGACATGTTCCAAGTTCCGGCGGTGGAGAGAAATAACGCTCCGCGTTACGCAGCGCTTCGAAGCTGAGAGCTCGCCTCGAGATACCGCGCTGCGTGCATGTGCAGCAACGCAACAATCGCGGCGAGTTAATTGAGAATCCCATCTCGCGTTTCAGCGCCGGGAAGCACGCTCGCAGCCATGTCTATCCCGCCGTATTTGTTGACCCCAAACCCATGGGCCACGATGATGGTCCAGCAGCAGGCGCAGATAGCGGCCCAGGTGCACGCCCAGGCCGCGGCCCACGCACAAGCTGCCCATCACGCTCATATGCAGGCCATAGGCGGACCGCCGTTGCCCCAGATGCCCAAGCAGCCGGAGGTCCTGTCCGAGGACAAGCTCCAGGAGAAAGGTAATGCAGGATTCACACTGGATCCGATGTATCCAATATGATTGATTTATGATAAAAAGAATTGTTAGACTACTTAGGCTGGAAGATGGTTTATTTATTCAATTAAAATCCGATGTTTCGACCATACGGTTTGTGGTCCTTTTCAGGGAATTCAACAATCTACAATTATTTTAAAACAAGACATTGCATCTTACAGTCGTGTCAATTGCGAAACAAAGTCAAGAATAAGTAAAATTATTTTCTATAAACTTGCAATATTACGTCATTGGTATCGAATTAAAGAAAAAACAGCTTTACTTCCATCTCTGGGCATCACATGGAGAACAATGTTAGACGGCACGTCCATCCGATGTAACATCCAAAGTAGGACTGAAGTCTGACAATGGTGTGAAGGAGATATGGAGAACATGGCAATAAATAAATAAATAACTAATAAACCGAAGCCGGAGTCAAAAAGGTTAAAAACGAGAATATATAATACGTACGTTCTCTAGGTGTCCATCGAGGTTTTAAGATTAACAGTTTAAAATTATTTAAAAATTGTATAATGCTATAGACCGAAAACGGAGTCAGAGGGGGTAAAAAATACAAATAAATAAATTAATAAATAATATAAATTAAAATAAAAAGTTACTTAGAAGTTCTTAGTTTAAAAATTGTATCAAACTATCATAAATTACGTTTAAATTCTCCGTATCTTTTTGTAAGTTTATAGTCTCATTAGTTTTCTTTATATAGAACATCTCCGCTATCTTTCTCTTACGTACATTCTTTTCTCTATGTAATATCAGTGGATCTATGTAATATCAGCCAATCAAAATCATGACCATTATCCATGCGGTGATTTGAAACAACCGAGAAGCTACCCGTTGAACCTCTAACATTCCGTTGATGCTCCTTAACTCTAGTTTGCAAATATTGTTTTGTTTGCCCCACGTAAGATGCACCACATGAGGTGCACTTAATTTGATAGACTAATTCCGATTGTTTGGTCAGATTTTAATTGAATAAATAAACCATCTGCCAGCCTAAGTCGTCTAACAATTCTTTTTATCGTTTATCATTTACTGGTGATTCACATTCTTAAGTTGATTGATTTGTACTTTTAGATCCAAGAAACCAAAAGTAAAACCCGGGCCGAATGGTTGCCTTGTATTCTTAAGACACAAGACAGTTATTGTGCATTTTACTTTAAGACTTGAAACTCTTTGTCCCTTTACACTTGGAGGCTTGTTTTCTATTATTGCACTAGTTCACTAGCGCAGCTAATTCAGCTACAAGGAGCAGTCCTGTCGCCTTACGAGGCAGCCATTCTGTTCAGGCCCTAACGCTCGTCACCAATGATTATCTTTTACGACACATTTCTCATAATGGCAATCGTATTTGCTCCAGCGCAAAAATGGCAGCAGCTGCAGTCCAAGCGGTTCGCGGAGAAGAGAAAGTTCGGCTTTGTGGACGCTCAGAAGGAGGACATGCCGGCCGAGCATATAAGGAAGATCATCAGGGATCACGGCGACATGAGCAGCAGGAAGTACCGACACGACAAGCGTGTTTACTTGGGGTAAGTTGCCTCCGAAAAGCTGCGTAAACAGCCTCTCTATGAATACATTTATATTGCAGCGCGTTGAAGTACATGCCACATGCCGTGATGAAACTGTTGGAAAATATGCCTATGCCGTGGGAACAAATAAGGGACGTGAAGGTCTTGTATCACATCACCGGAGCCATCACGTTCGTCAATGAGATCCCTTGGGTTATAGAGCCTGTGTACATAGCTCAATGGGGGTAAGACACCAACAATACTGTCGTTGTTTAACGCTACGAGATATTTGTGTTAAAATCACCCGTTTCGTTTCAGCACCATGTGGATTATGATGAGGCGAGAGAAGAGAGATCGTAGGCATTTCAAAAGAATGCGATTCCCGCCCTTTGACGACGAAGAGCCTCCCCTAGATTACGCGGACAACGTTCTGGACGTGGAACCGTTGGAAGCTATTCAGATCGAGCTCGATTCGGAGGAGGACGAGTCTGTGGCGTCGTGGTTTTACGAACACAAACCCCTGGTCGGGACAAAGTAAGTCATTTACAGATTACAAGGCTAGGTTTTGTCTTATTCGTTTGACGCTTTGTGTCGGCCTGTTTGCTCTTTAATGATGAAAAGCGTAGGGGTCCTGAAATCAACTGGACATGTGAGTTGACAACTTGGACAGCTGTGTATCATTGAGATACAAAAGCTGTCCAGTTGGATAAAATGCTATGCTGAAAAGACATTCGAGAATATAATTTTTTTCTCCGCCGCATACGCAATATTTTTCTGAACCGAATGAAACGTATTGCAGACATGTTAATGGATCTACGTACCGAAGATGGAACTTGACGCTACCCCAAATGGCCACCCTGTACCGCTTGGCCAATCAATTGTTGACCGACTTGGTAGATCAAAATTTCTTCTACCTGTTTGACCCCAAGTCATTCTTCACCGCAAAAGCCTTGAACATGGCTATCCCCGGGGGACCAAAATTCGAGCCGTTGGTGAAGGATTCGAACGCAGCTGATGAAGATTGGAACGAGTTCAATGATATAAATAAGATCATTATCAGACAACCTATCAGAACGGAATATAGGATTGCATTCCCTTACTTGTATAATAATATGCCTCATTTTGTGCATCTGTCATGGTGAGTCGTGGTGATGTATCCCTGCTTACACATTTCCATTATTAAGTTTGTACACACGTATTCCACATTTGTTTTAAGATCTTTGTGTTAAGGTGTAAAGGTCTTACTAGCAGTGTGGTAGAGAAAGTTTGGTGATTGTTATTCGTATCTTTTGTCAAGATCATAAAAAGAAACTGCTGATATCACTCACAAAACCTATACACTTTTTTCAATAAAATTATCAATTCTTTACCGTTTTACACGTGTGCGTGTTCCCAATCAATTAAGTATATTAAATATTATTTACAGGTACCATGCACCAAATGTTGTATACATAAAAACTGAAGATCCAGACTTGCCTGCGTTCTACTTCGACCCATTAATCAACCCAATATCTCATAGGAATTCATTAAAGGTAAGTTTTTTTAACTTGTAAATAAGTTGAGACGGGAAACTTATAGTCAACCCAACTGGCTAGTTAAATTAGTTTATTACACAACGTTTCGACCCTATTATTTTTGGGTCCTTTTCGAGTGATACTGCAAATCAACAACATCAACACAATTATGAACAATGTAGGTTATTAAATGAATAAATAAATAAGTATTGCGTTAATTTGTTCGACTGACTCGCTGCAGACGATGGAGCCGCAAATCGAGGACGATGAAGACTTCGTTTTACCCGGTGAGGTGCAACCGTTCCTGCAGGAGACACCTCTTTACACCGACAACACAGCGAATGGAATAGCGCTTCTCTGGGCACCGAGGCCGTTTAACACACGTTCCGGTAGAACGAGGAGGGCCATCGACATCCCGTTAGTCAAGTCGTGGTACAGGGAGCACTGTCCGCCTGGACAACCCGTGAAAGTGCGAGTCAGCTACCAGAAATTGCTGAAATACTTTGTGCTGAACGCTCTGAAGCACAGGCCACCGAAACCGCAGAAGAAACGCTACTTATTCCGTTCGTTCAAGTCGACCAAGTTTTTCCAGACGACAACGATAGACTGGGTGGAAGCCGGCCTGCAGGTGTGTCGTCAAGGATACAATATGTTGAATCTGCTGATACACCGGAAGAACCTCAACTATCTCCACTTGGATTACAATTTCAATTTGAAACCCGTCAAGACGCTCACGACGAAAGAGAGGAAGAAGTCGCGCTTCGGCAACGCTTTCCATCTGTGTCGCGAGATTCTCCGCTTGACTAAGCTCATTATCGATTCTCATGTTCAGTATCGACTGAACAACGTGGACGCTTTTCAGCTCGCCGACGGGCTGCAGTACATCTTTGCACACGTCGGTCAGTTGACCGGCATGTATCGGTACAAGTACAAATTAATGCGGCAGATTAGAATGTGTAAGGACTTGAAACATCTAATCTATTATCGTTTCAATACCGGACCAGTCGGCAAAGGGCCAGGTTGTGGATTCTGGGCGCCTGGCTGGCGCGTCTGGCTCTTCTTCATGAGGGGCATCACTCCGCTGTTGGAGAGATGGCTGGGTAATCTACTGTCCAGACAATTTGAAGGTCGCCATTCGAAGGGCGTAGCGAAAACGGTGACGAAGCAGCGGGTCGAATCGCACTTTGATCTCGAGTTGCGGGCATCCGTCATGCATGACATAGTTGACATGATGCCAGAGGGAATAAAGCAAAACAAGGCGCGGACGATCCTTCAACATCTGAGCGAGGCCTGGCGTTGTTGGAAGGCAAATATTCCCTGGAAGGTGCCGGGTTTACCAATTCCGATCGAGAACATGATATTGCGTTATGTCAAGATGAAAGCCGATTGGTGGACGAACACTGCTCATTATAATCGAGAGAGGATTCGACGCGGAGCCACGGTGGATAAAACCGTGTGCAAGAAGAATCTTGGCCGTTTGACGCGTCTATACTTGAAAGCAGAGCAAGAACGACAGCACAATTACTTGAAGGACGGTCCGTACATATCGCCGGAGGAGGCTGTAGCCATATTCACTACTTCGGTGCATTGGCTGGAGTCGCGGAGATTCGCGCCGATACCTTTTCCGCCGTTATCCTACAAGCACGATACAAAGCTGCTGATATTGGCTTTGGAACGCCTGAAGGAAGCTTATAGCGTTAAGTCTAGATTGAATCAAAGTCAACGTGAAGAGCTAGGTTTGATAGAGCAAGCGTACGACAATCCGCACGAGGCGCTATCCCGAATCAAGAGACATTTGCTCACGCAGAGGGCCTTTAAGGAAGTTGGCATCGAGTTCATGGATCTTTATAGTCACTTGATTCCTGTGTACGACGTGGAGCCGCTCGAGAAGATCACGGACGCTTATCTCGATCAATACCTATGGTACGAGGCGGACAAGAGACGATTGTTCCCACCGTGGGTGAAACCGGCCGACACGGAGCCGCCGCCGCTCCTCGTCTACAAGTGGTGCCAGGGTATCAACAATCTCCAGGACGTGTGGGATGTTAGTGAGGGCGAATGCAACGTGTTGCTCGAATCGAAATTTGAGAAGCTGTACGAGAAGATCGATCTTACGCTGCTCAACAGACTGTTGCGCCTGATAGTCGATCACAATATCGCCGATTACATGACGGCGAAGAACAACGTGGTCATCAACTACAAGGACATGAACCACACAAACAGCTACGGCATTATCAGGGGGCTGCAATTTGCATCTTTTATCGCCCAGTACTATGGACTGGTGTTAGATCTGCTCGTGCTAGGTCTCCAACGAGCCAGCGAGATGGCTGGCCCGCCGCAAATGCCGAACGACTTCTTGACGTTCCAGGACGTCGCCTCCGAAACGGCGCATCCTATTCGATTGTACTGCCGCTATGTCGACAGAATACACTTATTCCTGCGCTTCTCTGCCGACGAAGCGAGAGATCTTATCCAGCGTTATCTCACCGAGCATCCTGATCCAAACAACGAGAATATCGTCGGCTACAACAATAAAAAGTGTTGGCCGCGAGATGCCCGTATGAGGCTGATGAAGCACGACGTGAATCTAGGCCGCGCCGTTTTCTGGGACATCAAGAATCGACTACCACGCTCCACCACCACTATTCAGTGGGAGAACAGCTTCGTCAGCGTTTACAGCAAAGACAATCCCAACTTGTTGTTCAACATGAGTGGCTTCGAGTGCAGGATTCTGCCCAAGTGCAGAACAACACACGAGGAGTTTACGCATCGGGACGGCGTCTGGAATCTCCAGAACGAAATCACGAAGGAGAGAACGGCGCAGTGCTTCCTGCGCGTCGACGACGAGAGCTTGCAGCGCTTCCACAATCGCGTCAGACAAATCCTGATGGCCTCGGGCTCGACCACTTTCACGAAAATTGTCAACAAGTGGAATACCGCATTGATCGGTCTAATGACTTATTTCCGAGAAGCGGTGGTGAACACGCAGGAGTTGTTAGATCTGCTGGTCAAGTGCGAAAACAAAATTCAGACTCGCATCAAGATCGGACTGAATTCGAAAATGCCGTCGCGTTTCCCGCCCGTCGTCTTTTACACGCCCAAGGAATTGGGTGGTCTGGGGATGCTGTCGATGGGTCACGTGTTAATACCGCAGTCAGACTTGAGATGGTCGAAGCAAACCGACGTCGGCATCACTCATTTTCGCTCGGGTATGAGCCACGACGAGGATCAACTGATCCCGAACTTGTACCGTTACATACAACCGTGGGAATCGGAATTCATAGATTCTCAGCGCGTCTGGGCGGAGTACGCCCTGAAGCGGCAGGAGGCTAACGCTCAGAATCGCAGGCTCACGTTGGAAGACCTCGAGGACAGCTGGGATCGCGGCATTCCCAGAATAAACACGCTGTTCCAGAAGGACCGGCACACGCTGGCTTACGACAAGGGCTGGCGCATTCGCACGGAGTTCAAGCAGTATCAGGTGTTGAAGCAAAACCCGTTTTGGTGGACCCACCAGCGTCACGACGGCAAACTGTGGAATCTGAATAACTATCGAACTGACATGATCCAGGCGCTTGGCGGTGTCGAGGGCATCCTCGAGCACACCCTCTTCAAGGGTACCTACTTCCCGACGTGGGAAGGTCTGTTCTGGGAGAAGGCATCCGGCTTCGAGGAATCCATGAAGTACAAGAAGCTGACAAACGCTCAACGCTCCGGTCTCAACCAGATTCCGAATCGTCGATTCACCCTGTGGTGGTCGCCCACCATTAACCGCGCCAACGTTTACGTCGGTTTCCAGGTGCAGCTCGATCTCACGGGGATATTCATGCACGGGAAAATACCGACTCTGAAGATCTCCTTGATCCAGATATTCCGCGCTCACTTGTGGCAGAAGGTGCACGAGTCGATCGTGATGGATCTCTGCCAAGTGTTCGATCAAGAGTTGGACGCGCTAGAAATTGAGACCGTGCAGAAGGAGACGATACATCCGCGCAAGTCTTACAAGATGAATTCCTCGTGCGCCGACATTCTACTGTTTTCCGCCTACAAGTGGAACGTGTCTCGGCCGTCCCTTCTCGCCGACTCCAAGGATGTGATGGATAACACGACCACGCAAAAGTACTGGATCGACGTGCAGCTGAGATGGGGCGACTACGATTCGCACGACATCGAGCGGTACGCTCGTGCCAAGTTTCTCGACTATACCACGGACAACATGTCTATCTATCCGTCACCCACCGGTCTCCTCATAGCCATCGATCTGGCGTACAACTTGCACAGCGCCTACGGCAATTGGTTCCCCGGCTGCAAACCTCTCATACAGCAAGCCATGGCGAAGATCATGAAGGCAAATCCGGCCTTGTACGTGTTACGCGAGCGTATCCGCAAGGCGCTGCAGTTGTACTCGTCGGAACCGACGGAGCCTTACCTCTCCTCGCAAAACTACGGCGAGCTCTTCTCCAATCAGATTATCTGGTTCGTCGACGACACGAACGTGTATCGTGTGACAATCCACAAGACCTTCGAGGGCAACTTGACGACGAAGCCGATAAACGGCGCGATCTTCATCTTCAATCCGCGCACGGGTCAGCTCTTCCTCAAGATTATTCACACCTCTGTCTGGGCGGGCCAAAAGCGTCTCGGTCAGCTGGCCAAGTGGAAGACCGCCGAGGAAGTTGCCGCGCTGATTCGCTCTCTGCCAGTGGAGGAGCAACCGAAGCAGATTATCGTCACCAGAAAGGGAATGTTGGATCCGCTGGAGGTGCACTTGCTGGACTTCCCCAACATAGTCATCAAGGGATCTGAGTTGCAGCTACCGTTCCAGGCGTGTCTCAAAGTGGAGAAGTTTGGCGATCTGATTTTGAAGGCGACCGAGCCGCAGATGGTGCTGTTCAATCTTTACGACGACTGGCTGAAGACCATCTCGTCCTACACCGCGTTCTCGCGATTGATTTTGATCCTACGCGCTCTACACGTCAACACCGAGAGAACCAAGGTCGTTCTCAAGCCCGACAAGACCACCATCACCGAGCCGCATCACATATGGCCGTCGCTGACGGACGACGAATGGATTAAAGTGGAGGTGCAACTCAAGGACCTGATCCTGGCGGACTACGGCAAGAAGAACAACGTCAATGTCGCGTCGCTCACGCAGTCCGAGATCCGCGACATCATTCTGGGCATGGAGATAAGCGCCCCGTCCGCGCAACGGCAACAGATCGCCGAGATTGAGAAGCAGACTAAGGAACAGAGCCAGCTGACCGCCACCACCACGCGAACGGTCAACAAACACGGCGACGAGATCATCACCGCGACTACGTCCAACTACGAGACGCAGACTTTCAGCTCGAAGACCGAATGGCGAGTGCGTGCCATCTCCGCGACCAATCTCCACCTTAGAACGAACCACATCTACGTTTCGTCCGATGATATCAAGGAAACCGGCTACACTTATATCTTGCCTAAGAATGTGCTCAAGAAATTTGTCACCATTTCGGATCTGCGAGCCCAAATAGCTGGCTATTTGTACGGCATCAGTCCACCCGACAATCCTCAGGTAATTATTGCCTTATTATTTCATATATTGAATATCAAATCCACTTGAGCTGTAATTTCATACTCTCGTTTTACGTGTGACAGGTGAAAGAGATCAGATGTATCGTAATGGCGCCGCAATGGGGAACTCATCAGACCGTTCATTTGCCGAATACGCTACCTAACCATCAGTATTTGAAGGAGATGGAGCCGCTAGGTTGGATACACACGCAGCCGAACGAGCTGCCGCAGCTCTCGCCGCAGGACATATCCACTCACGCCCGGATTATGGCGGAGAATTCCATCTGGGACGGCGAAAAGACGATCGTTATAACTTGCAGTTTCACGCCCGGCTCCTGCTCGCTCACAGCGTACAAGCTGACTCCGAGCGGCTTCGAATGGGGCAAGCAGAACACCGACAAGGGCAACAATCCGAAGGGTTATCTACCCAGCCATTACGAGAAGGTGCAGATGCTTCTGTCCGATCGTTTCCTCGGCTTTTTCATGGTACCCAGTCAAGGCTCGTGGAACTACAACTTCATGGGCGTGAGGCACGATCCCAACATGAAGTACGAGTTACAACTAGCGAATCCAAAGGAATTCTATCACGAGGTGCACAGGCCGGCCCACTTCCTCAACTTCTCGAGTTTGGAAGACGGCGAGGGCGTTGGGGCTGATCGAGAAGACATGTTCGCGTAAAATAAACTCTTTGTGCGAGACTTTGATTAACGGTTTGGAGGGAGTGCAGGACGTGTGCGAGTAGTGTGCGAGTACGTGTAGTATAAGGCTCTTTATTTCTTATTTTCTCGTCTAATTATCGTATATGTAGACGATTAGAAACACATACATGTAATAGTAATGAATACAGATTAAGCCTTTATTACTTAACAATTGCAGAGTCCAAGTTGAATTCTGTGCATAAATTCTCTTTTCTATTGTAATTCTGCCCATTTCATTTTTCCATATTTCGATTTCGTAGGTGCGTATTAAATAGTACATATATAAAAACTGACGAGACTATTAAATATTAGACGAATGTTTGTGATGGCACTTGTACAGGAGTATTCTGTGACAGCATACAAGCTAAATGAAGAGCTATATTCTATACATAATACGATTGAAATGCAACTCCAGGGAACTCGGTAGATAAACCTCATAATAAATCAAAGAGTCTTTAAGTTGCACATGGAGATGCACGAGTTAATGTCTATCTCAACACAAGGATTTTCAAGGTACATATTGTAATACTATCACATGTACGTGATATAAAATATACGGTGACACAGGTTGGTATTTGCATTGCACATTTTTACTGTGCGCCGAAACCAGGGTTGGGAAAGTTACTTTATAAAAGTATCTAGTTACAGTTTTTTCGCTGTAAAAATGTAACTAGTTACAGTTACAAGTTACCAATTCTAAAAAGTAACGCGTTACAGTTACAGTTACTCAAAAAGTAACGAATCGTTACTTTGCAGCTACTTTCTTGCAATGAAAATAAAAGTATCATATCTGTGTTTGAATTATAAAGTGTTGATAAAAGCGTTTATGTGCAAATGCAAGACCTAATGCGATCTGTGGAGGTTTAAAATACATATAAAGTAAAGCCAACGGCACACGATACTATTTTTCCTACTGGATTGCTTACGAGAACCAACCAGGATTCAGCTTTGAGTCACCTGATCGAAAACTCTGCGTCCTGATTGGCTCTCGTAAGCAATCCAGTAGGAAAAATAGTATCGTGTGCCGTTGGCTTAACTCTTAATGTAACTATCAAATTAGTTACTAGTTATCGAAAAAACGTAACTGAGTTAAGTTACAGTTACAGATGGAGAGAAAGTAACGAAGTTAAGTTAGAGTTACCAAAAAAAAGTAACTGTAACTGTAACTTCGTTACAAGTAACGAAGTTACTTCCCAACCCTGGCCGGAACATAGTCTTAAAAATTTTATCTATTTATATAAACATTTGTTTTCTTTTTCTTGAAATGATTTAATAATATTAAACACTTATTTGTGCGGTGGAAATGTAGACCACGTGTTGATATAACGAAAATAAATATAAAAGAAAAGAGAATGTAAAATACAGTCTCTCTGATGCACAATCAATGTGCTAGAATTGAAGTTGAAATCAGTTGGTTATCCGTAGCCTTTTTATCAAGACATTATCGATGGTGATATAATGATGACGTAACTCTACACATTAAAATAAATTTATACGACATTATGGCGTACGGCAGTCAATGTACATGATATACAATACACTTGCTACTTCAACGAGGTCGATAATGGATGCAGAGTAATTTAGTTAATTTCTCTCATCTTTGGATTGTGAAATAGATAAAAAAACCTTGGTAAGTACATTTTTAAAGGAATATAAAGAACGAGAACGACGGAAACCATCAATCTCGTCGTTCCAAAATAAAGAGATCAACGCGAGCAATGTTAAGATAATTCTCGAGAGAATTAAATTACGGCATCGCCCAATTACTCATTAATCATTCGTCTGATTCACATAATTGAATCATTTTCTCAGGTTACAACATTATTCAGCCTCATCGGACGAGCTCTTCGCGCGGCAATTTGTTTGCACGTAGGGATTGACCTTCTCCTGCAGCGACAGCATCCCCGACGTGGTGGTGCAGGTGCGCGAGGCTGAGCTGTGAACGCCGCTGTGCGTCGAGTTTCTCGAGAATAAACCGCGATCCTGGCAACTGAATCGCTTCAACAGCAGCCGTTTAATCTTTTCCTTCCATACGAATATGATGAAAATGATGAGGCCTTGCAGGGTGTTTGTCAGATCGGTGAGATACCAGACGTACGGCGGCGCGCTCTTGAATAACCATGATATTATTTCCATGGACCAATTTATGCCCATCACGATGAACAACTTCAGATACAGATTGAACCTGTGTGCGAACGCAAGTTATAATATATTAATAACCGGGGACTTGGCGATGAAACCAAAGTCGCTGAAGAGCGATATCTTCGGGAAATCGTAATTATTAGTAGAAAGTTTCGAGCTAAGAGACGGGGAGAGAGCTTTGCTCAATTTTTCTTAAGAAATTTTGAAGAGACGAACGACTTCCGCCTTTGCGAAATAGGGGCAAATCACACTTTGATTTTATTCGCACGATCGTATGTCAACCCTCTCGAGAATCGCAGACGCTCACGAGGAATCTCGTGTGCGCGCCGCGATCTAAACGGCGACGATGTGTTTGTTGCTTCAAAAGATTTCGTAATTATGAAAGCAAACCGCCGCATGGGAAAGTTGCCGTCTAAAAATAATCATCGCGTTGGGAACGAGGACCGATCGACATTATGCAAAGTCGGCTCCGCAACGGATATATAATATTAATAATTAATCACGTATTAATGCACAAAATTGCTCGTGTACGAACCATTGCTTATTGTCGTCGTGGCGTCTGCTTTCCGAGCTTCTCAAATGATGAGCCGTGTCTTTCTTGTGGCGCACAATTTTTAGCGCCGTAGAGATAAACAGGCAAATGTTGCAGATAACGGTAACACTCATGGGCCCGTAAAAATATATCGCCCTCGCCTCGTCCGCTGAAATGGAAAGAATTAATTTCTCGAGTCAATCTTTATACGTCGGGCATTCTGTAAGCGCTCAATTTTCAGACTTGATCGTATGGTTTTAATAAGAGCGTCACTCTGTCGTGAGCTATCGGTTCACTTACTGTTGAACCAACACTTCGTGGCACCAATCTCCGGTCGGATCAATTCCTTTGGCACGCTGGGAACGAAATCCATGATGGCACAAACGATAGTGAGGATGGAAGCGCTTCCCCATGCGTAAATCGAATACATGACAAACTTTTTTCTCTCACGCTGCTTCATGCTTCCTTGTAACGAACGGAACCCTCTGCGAAATGTGATTTACATGCTGTGTAGAGTCAGCAACAAGTAGAACATGCAAATGCACATTAAAATAATTATCGCTTTTGGTCGCGGTACTCGATGACCAGCATGTTAAACCGTAATACCACGGTGCGTAATTACTAATTGAAAATTGCTACTATTAATATTCCAATTTCATTTTCTACGTTTATTTAAGAAACGTATACAAAATTTGATTAAAAAACCGAGGGCTTTATGAAATATTACATTGTTCTTATCGATCCTGTCAATCTTAATTTAATGAGTAGCTCTTTGGCAGCGCAAATAAGTTTCAATGCTACGAGTTTTGTATAAAGATAGAAAATGTAATCTTTTCGAATACCTTACATATAATAATTTCTTCGTAAATTAATGATTTTTTCCTTTTAGTTGTAGCAATCGATGCAATATGGGACACGTGTGAAATGAGAAATGGAAAGCATAGAGGGATAATAATGGATGGATGAGGAGGCTAAGGTGGAAGGATTGAAATTAAAAGCTGATTATTAAAATGGCATAAATACACATCAAATCTTCTTAAGCCGAAGGATGATTCACGCTTCTGTGAGGACACGCGCGTGGCGATGACAATGATGTGCGCGGATGATGCGGGCACGCAATAAAAGAGGAAATTAATCCGATTCCAAGTACGATCCGCTGCACGCCCGCCTCGGCACACTCTTGTAATTGATTACAAAGAGACCGGGCAACGTGCGTACACAGCAGTCGTCACACCCTTGTAGTAGGGTGAAACGGGGCTTGGCGACAGCGGGTCAGTTCATCTCCGCTGCGGGAATGGTAAATAGCGACACGACAATATCGCGTCATGAAATTTCATTGACACGCGAGAGATAATAAATTACTTTATAGCATTCCGCACGAACGCGCATGATGAGTAACGTAATAACAAAGGACGCGCTCATCGCGGGCGCGATTGGAACGTGTACATACAATTTGCATTGCGATAAACGTTAAACGATTGTTAAGTTGACGGACGCGACACGAATGATGATTTATATACTTGCGTCGCAACTTTTTCTCAATCTCATTTCGGAAAATACATCGAGGCGCTGCCTTAATCTAAACAGACTCTGTATATTTATCAACGAGTCATTCATCGATAAATGAGCGTGCACGACGTTCGTACGTTCACGCGGTGCGTTGAACGTTTGAGGATATGCGCTCTACTGACATTTTCCTCTCGCCGAATATTGCTTCTCCGAATGGCCTCTCGGACCGACGTCCGACCGCGAGAGAGATCAAAATTAACTCGGCTGTGTTTGCGCCGCATACGCACGCCGGTCACGTACCGGATATTAATTCGCGTCCTGTCGCTATCAATTTCCCCCAGTGTTTGTCAATTATCAAATTTCTTTACCACAAGCGCCGGATCGAGTGGCGCTTGTGGAAATATTTGACGAATCAATTAACTCATTTCGACCTAGAACTCGATCTGAAAACATTTTATCCTTGGTAAACCGTAACTAATGTTGAGATCGTAATTACAATTTATATATATATACATAAAATATAGATAATCGATTATACAGAAAAGTGAGATGACTTTTCAGAATGATTATTTTCGAAATTCAGGCCCCATACATACACCGAAAAAATTGTATTCTTAAAATTATACTTTACAAGTCCTCTTAATAAATATTCTTAATGAATAAGAATATTTCCTTTTTAACATCACGGTTTATGGAATATAATATATTCTTAAGAATGTATTATTTGTGAGACAATTTTAGCGATGGCATTTGTGTTTCGTATGCACGATATCCACCGTGCAGTGCGTGCCGGTACGTGTTACTACGAGTGCCTCTTTCGGGTATTCTTTGTGTCCTGGCTCGAATAATGGATGAGAAAGTAGCTGAGTGGTTAAAAGAGGAAGATTTAAGCGATTTGAACGAGATATTTATTGAGTAAGTATTTGAAATATAAAATAAAAATGCTCATGGATCCTGTTAATCTTCTTACCAGAATCAACAGTTTTTACATATCTTTCGGGCACACTCTGTAATATATGTAAAATGTAATACACATATATGTGTTACATTTTAATAAATTTAATACGTATATGTTAAGCGATAAGCTAAAATAAAATTGATAAAAATTGATAAACTTTAATATATAAATTACAAACAATAATATTCAGCTATGTATGTAAATGTTTATTTTGCAGAACTGTTTTGTAATGATTTATAATCCCAGATATTAATTAACATATTTCGTAAGAAAACATATCATTAAGTATATATTCTTACATGTTAAGAATATCCTGTTTAGAGGATTCCCCTCTTAAACAAAGAGGATCTCTTGGTGCTTATTTTAGAGGAAAATATTCTAAAAATAAGTGAAATATACTTGAAATAAGAATACAGATTTTTCGGTGTATCGTGCCCCATTTCGTTCGAGAAATGTCACAACATTGTTGATGGGAGATAATTTGATTGCAGGCATAGTGTAATGTGGAATATTTCGATTGCTCACCCGAATGTCCACCAAATGTCGAAGCACATAACGTTTAGCCAGAAGAAACTTGCCAGAAACGAGAAGTGGATGATGAAGGCTGGAACAGTCAAATAAACAGCTATTAATCACGCATTAAGATGTCGGTAATAAAGGCTCACACCTTTGCCCGTGAAAGAACAGGTTTACTCCGTCTTTCTCGCATCAGGAATTTGTAGTCGAAAACGGTAAACCTTGATGAAAAAAGTTGCGATAATCTGCACTATGCTGAATCAAATTTTTTCGATTTCGCTTTGAATACTATGTTGCAAAATCTTGGCGAAAAGAAAAGGGAAAGAGCACGATATTTATATCCAAGTGAATCTCCAAGTTCTGATTGCGTAGCAAGATTTACATTTCATTCCCTATTCATTTCGTCGTCTTTCCTAAGGCTCTAATAATTTTTCAGAGAGTAATCAACACGCGATTGTATGCTGTACCAAATGTGATGCAGATGGTGTCCGTTACTATTCTCTGATCGGGGATCAGCTGAGCTACCGCGAGGACCGTGTACGCGACGAACAATGAGCCAACGTATCCGCGCAGCGTGTAGCCGTGCATGTTCTGGAGCTCCGGCAGTATGGAATACACGACGAATGTCGCCAGTAGGAACGGCAAGGATATTATCAGACCCACGGGGTATCCATCCTCTTGCAGGACAACGTCGTCCGATGTAATGCAAACGGCTATCTCGTACTTGTCGTGGGCCATGACGGCGAGGCAGTATGTATCGTCGATTAACTGGTCGGTATACGGTAGATGCAGAGAGCCGTTGACGAGGAACCTATACGTGTCATTTAAATCAATGTTAGGCTCGAGCACGTAGTGTTCGTGCACTATGCACGGATCGTGGACGGTCAGCTGAAACACTTGGTTCAGCCTTTTGCCGATCGAACTTCCCTCGAGCGGATCGCCCGTCGTGTACTCGTACACCTCCGGGAGGGGAAAGTAAGTGTTCCCGGTAATGCATTGCTCCTTAATGAAGTGATGGCCGGGGGGGCAGCAGAGCATAATGCAGGTGTCGTTCTCGCACGCCTCGTAAGGAACAACATCCTTTTTATCATCCTGATAGAACTTGCCAACGAGCTCGTACAACGTGAAATTGCTCCTGTCCTCGGCTTGCATAAAATTCTCCGAGGACTCGCGCGATGTGGAGTTGATCTCGTCGGCCTGCGTGAAATTCGCGTCAAGCTCTATCAGCGTTCGATTGCCGCCCCCCTTGCGTTCCTTCGTGGGACGCGCGTGAAATTCGTGCTGCGCCGAGTCACTATCTTCGTGGCCGTTATTCGCGGTGTCATCGCGAAACTGTACGTCGTCGTTGTTCCGGGTGGAATTTTCACGCGCGTATCTCATCACCGCCTCCACATTGTCGCCACGATTCGTCGCGGTAACATCAGCGTGAATCTCGTACCGCACTGTGGAATCGTCCCGCTCATTATCGCTCGCCGTCGTGGAATTCCCCGGCAGTCTGGACGAGGAGGCGAGGACGAATAGAAGCGTGCAACACCAGAGTGCGAGATCCCGTCGACGCATCGTCGACACGTTGGACACGTCCAATTCACTAAACCGCCTTGATTTTCCCTCGCAGCAGTCTTCGTAGTCAGATGTCCGGCGACCGCAACAGTATCGCAAACTACGGAAATGAGGATATGCGTGATATTGTTAGTCCGCAGCGATTTCGCCGCGATGGTGACTCTGTTGTCCGAAGGTCGAACCTGTTTCGCGGCTAACGCACAAGTGCATGCCAGGATGAAAACGACGAAAAAGAAGGCACCTCCGTTAAAGCAGGTCCTCTTTCGCCCAAGAATGGTGAACTAGCACCGGGGAAATCCCCCCTGGTCTTACAGTTTACTTTCCGGAAGCGTACGGCTTGGGAAAACGTGCGGCGCGACGTGAACGCTCGTTCGCATTTATTTGTTTTCAAGGGCTTTTAGTACTTTCCCGGGGTCTGAGACGCACGAGCTTCCGGTTCGCCTCGCAGCCGCCGAGAGGAGTCATTACGATGTTTCAAACTTTAGTTTACACTTCGCCATTCAGTGTCTAGATTTAAGAAAGAATCTCTAAACATCCGAGGATAATCTTCGAGCTTGACGTAAATTGACGCCGTGCGGTTTTTCGAATAACAAAAATCCCGCATCAAATCAATAGGCAACAACCATCTTCTACATTAGTCGAGTGAAAAGAGCAGGCAGCTAACATTAAGTACAAGGCAAGCATAGAAGCGAGGTAAAGAAAACAACTTTTAGTATGCAATTAGTTATACGACACGTTTCTTATGCATTCGCAGGGGAACGCTGATTTTCTCGTCCGTCGAGTAAACAACTTGCATATGTTAAATTAATGGCGTTATAACAAATTCATCAACACTGATATTTGCAGGAAAAGCAGAGGTACGAGGGCATTTAGAAAGTTGTCACGCGCTCGCGCGATAAGCGGATCTCTCATTAATTCGCAGGATTTCTAAAACCACGCTCCATCCGGTCTGACGCGGCCTCCATAAGATATGCGATGCATAGTGGATATGAGATAGATAAATGTGCATATAAACGATTCGCAGAGAAGTCGCCACGATTCGGGGATCGATAACAGCGATGTTCGGTGAATTAATCGGAGATTAAATCCGTCGCGCAACAGCACAAATCCAATCTCAAGTTAGCATCAATCCTCTTTGCGCAGTAAACACGAGTTAATAGAAGTCGCATCTGTGGGATATACCGAATGTGATGCAGACGCCGTACGGGAGTTTCTCCTGCGGCGTCAGCTGCAACACCCCCAGCATGCTGTACGCCACCGCCAGGCAGCCGACGTATCCGCGCAACGTGCGGCCGTGCAGATTCCTCAGGTCAGGCAGCAACCAGTAGACAACGTACGTGGCGACCAGGAACGGGACGGATGCGAGCATGCCGAAGGAGTACACGACGTTGTTCTCGTCCGGAGGCACTTCATCGCAGAAGAACATCTGGTATTCCGGATACTCGTAGCTTATCACCCGCGCCAAGCAGTACTGGTCATAGTTCAGGACACGCTCCTCCGGCTCCTCGAGCAGCGGCAGCAACACGGAACCGTTGGACAGCAGGTACCAATGGTCGTCCTCGTACATGCGTGGATTCAAAGAGTATCGTCTCGCGCCGACACACGGATTCCATATTGTAAAATTGAAATATTCGTCGCTCGCGGTGACGTTCGCCGGTGCAAGATCCACATCGTAGATCGCCGGCAGCCGCACCGTCCCGCTCATGGTGGCCTCCACGCAGTCGTCCCCGCTGAGGAAAGTGCCAACGCTACAGCATAGCGAGACGCGGGGCTTCCCGGAGCCGTCGTCCGCCATTCCCGAACCATCGACGCCGGTCGTTTTCTAGGAGTAGAGAGCCAGAGGGAACGGAGACAAATAATGTTAACCCACGACCGTGGATGCGAGCGGAGAGGAACCAAACGCCCGTGGATCTTCGGATCCACGTTATCTCGAATGTATCATTATGCATAACAGGATTAACTGGTACTTCCCTGTTCCATTTGCCATACCCTTTTATCAGAAAATTATTTTTAGATCCACGCTACCGCGGAAATTCTCCGATGACTAGGTCTGCTGTATTACGCAGCGTTTTCACGTTGGTCCCTTTCCGCGTGTTACAGCCAATTACAGTTAATATAGGAAATTGAGTCCGAGTCGTTATGTCAATTAAAGTCGATCACAGATGAACAAATTGCTGCAATTCACTTAGCTGGTTAATATTTACGTGATGTCTGCTTCGTAAATCTACAATTTTACTACATAAATCCATTATCTTCTTAAGATCGTAGATTCTTCTAGATTGCATGGTTACATTTAATCAGGCGCAATTCTGGAGACGCAAGTTCTCCCGAAAGTTGGAATTAATCGTGGCACGCAAACAGTTAGCAGGTCGCCTCTGATGTTATCATTATATTCACGAATATAATAGCTCTTGCGCGGAAATTCAGTCATCACCACGAAATTCGCTACAGGCGATTAAATATCATTAAGGTAAGCATATTATGGTACGCATTAGCCAAAGCAACACTGAATTAATCTCATCGACAAATTCCGAGTACAATGTAGTGAGTGCAATCGAGCTTGAATTATCTCTACCTCCAGATAAACATGAGGGACGATAAAATTTTCCTTCCATGATTCCTCTGGCTCGCCCTCCGCCTGGACACTTTTGAGAGCGGCAGCGGCGATCGAGATCGCAAGAAACGCGGCGTACGGAACTGTTCTCGGATGCCGTTTCATTATGTACTAATTATTAAATAAGGCCGCCGCCGTGCACCAGCTCGAATCGGAGAAATTATCGTCGCCGCCTCTCAGCGTTATCGCCGTGCGGAAGCTTACTCACGAAAGTGCCGCAATAAGTGGCGGAAGAGAAAAAGAGAAAGAGATAAAAAA
>NW_011967113.1:0-5782 GCF_000949405.1 Vollenhovia emeryi | reverse complement strand
TCAGTGTGTGGTGTGAAGAATACCATGTGGCGGATACAACAGCATCCTCGATCACATGAGATATAGTTATTTACAAAAAGCGTACTATTCACAGATACGTATTACAGATATGTAAATGGTAAGTGGTTACGTAAGTACCGACATTGAGATGTTACAGGTGTGATTTTGCATCGTTTTAAATGTTATCTGTACTTTTAATATAATTTATAATCGTACGTACGTAAATATGTAATAAGAATTTTATCCTTTTGGCAATCGCTCCCTGGATTTTAAGTAAAAAGGACCAATAAAATGTTAGCGAACGACGAAAATATACAAAGGCGAATTCGCATCTAAATTCTGATTGTAATTTCCACAAAATGTGTTAGTGACAATCTCAAAGCTTCCGTCTGCAGCGAGACACTTGTACAGTTAAATGTGTGACAATATTTGTAACTCGTATGTATTTACGCTCGACTGTCTGGTGCTGTTTTGTCGAATAAACAATCTGTTTATGTAAGACAATATCTTTACCTGCCACGCAACGTTGCAAACAAATATTCAATTTTTATGTATATTATGGATACTATTCGGCTAATCTGGTGATCAATTCCGTTGATTCGACCGTTTGAGAAAGGGGCGTGTGTTCAAATACGTCAGAGCAGAACAAGATTTACGTCAATCAACGAGTTATCGACGTAAGTGATATAATTAAGTATTTATCGTAGAGAACGGAATAAACGCGAGAGGAGGCATCAGCTCTTGCACGATCTCTTCGTTCTTTCCTCACGAGTTTCAGATCGTCGAAACGAACGAAATGCCCATCCAGGGTTCAAATATAGCACTGTTATCACTAACGATTACGGTTGACTTTCAGCTATCTCACTGGACTCGATAAAGCCTGGCACTGTGCTCGGCGTCGCCGCGAAACTCACTTTTCCTGGTGACGGACGGAGGAAGAGCGCGCGAGAGGCGCGCGTACTCGCGTGAGCAACGAGACGAGACTACCAGACAACGAGCCGGCGGCGTTAGAGAAGCAGGCTACCTGCTGCGAAGCCGCGTATACAGGGCGGTTCGAAAAAAGAAAAAGAGAGAACCTCATTGACAAATTTCCGCGGTCTATGGATGGCAGCTTGACCAATCCGGCGGCAACGTAAATTTAGACGCCTGCCTGTTTAGATATTTAATGCTCCAGCGGGAAGGCATTATAGTTTCACGAGGACCCGCGCGAAAACTGAGAATAGATTCACGGGCGGTCGGACAACGGCGGGTAACAGAGTTTTCAAGTTTCACCAGGTGTTACTTTGTATACAGGCCCGGCAGATTTATCTCCAAAAAGCTATTAATCGATGGTACCCGGGCGTAGGAAAGGTCTCGCGCCGATTCCCGCAGCCGATTCTCCCTCGATCTCGTCGCGCTGCCGCGCTCGGCTGCGTGAGAAAGATGCGTTATTGAAGATTGAGATAATATTGTTGCATCGTATTTTACCGTTACTCGCGTATACTTTTTTCCCACCCTGTAAGCGACGATGCCTGATCATTGCGGATACAACGAAACGCGCTACGTACAAACCGGTTTCCACACGCCGCCCGTATCTCGCGCCGCACTCAATGGGGGGAATCATTAACATTTGTTTTACGGGAAATCGAAGGTAGTGATGGCTCGAGGGGCGCCGAGACAGGTTCTTAGCTTGGCCTGCGATCCGGGCTTCCCTCGTCGGAAGGACTCTCTCGATCTCGCGCTTTCCTCGAAATAACGTGGACCGAATACCAAGGATTAAATTGTATCAGGAAGCGTAGTATATATGCGTAGTTGGTTGCATCATTGCTAATCACAGAGATATCGGAATCGTGCGTGCAGGAAAAAAGCACGCTCCTGGCTGATTCATACCTATGCCACCTATTTGTGCTCCATATTAATGGGTGGAATAGATAGTGATAACATACATTTCACACGCGATAACATAGCGTACATGTGCGTTCACTTATAATACAATTATGGAGTAGAGTAACCGATCCCCACAGGTCCACATTATAAATATGTAATTATCGTTTTTATGAATCTATCGAAAAAGGACATTTAATACACAGAGTTCCCTTCTTTTCCCCGCCGGAGATAATTCTACAAAATTCTACAAAAAAATTAAATATAACTGCCAGAATCTAAGAAATTTTACGTAAATTTAAAAAGTGTTAGAAAAATCAACATAAAAATGCTTGGAATTGGAACACTTTTGTTAATTTTTGTAATATTCTACAAGCAAGCAGATGTTTTAGTTCTTTAAGATTTCGTTGTTTCTCAAATTTTTTAAACTAGTAAAGTTTTGTGCTAATTTTTACAAAATTGTACATTTTCGTGAAATACTACTTGCAATAATTTCTTGATTTCAGAACATTGTAATTTGTGATACTATTTTATAGATATTTTTACAAAGAAATAAATGTTTCAACGAAGATATAAAAATTTCTACAAATTTCTATTTCGAGTCAATTTTTTGTAGTTATTTATAGAAATTTTTTCCGCTAGGGTCGTTGGAAGGATTAAGCTTTGCTAGAGATAAAAGAAAATCGGAACCTCTTATACCTAGAAGACATATCGACTAATCTCTTTCGCAAGGTTGTGCGTCAATTTCCAGAAATTGCCTAAACTGATATACGACCTTGCGAAAGAGATCAGTCGATATAACTTAATCTATTCAGAGAACAGTTATATATATATGTGTATGTTTTTATTTACCTAATATTTATTTCTTATATTTATAACTTTTCTACCTGCAGTGATTTTTTATCGATCGATGCATTTCGAATTAATTAATATAATTAGTGACTAAGCGCACAATTTCGCGTCTACAAGTTCGCAATTATGCATTCTTCAGTCGTCAGCCGATAATTTTACTCACGATTGACTACTTTTAAAAGCGCCGAAAGACGCAGGCATAAATTACGATTTAAATACAAAAATTAAGATGTAAAAGATTCAAGATATTTGATTACTGTCGCGCGAAGTGATTTAACAATTTTTAAAAGGAGCTATAGACTCGCTCGTTACTCGCTACAAGTGTCAGAGTGCATGCGGAGTGTTTAATAAACATTAGATTAATTTAATTAGCGCATAGCGTCATCCACTGTTATTCGCACTCGTGTAGATACTCTCTCGAGATAATATTCCCAAGATCGCCATTCCGCATAGAAAATAAGGTAGGGCAAAACAACGTAGAGTCGTAGATTTGTTTTTCGAAATTAAAAAGTACATTGGCTCGGTACGAGAGTCGTTTTAATTATTGTCCCGCGTATAAACGCGAAGCGCGGTCATGAATCTCTCCCGCGTTACGTAAAGCAACGATGCCGCCACATAAATTACTTTTCAACTCTACCGAAGTAGTGGATCGAGCTTTCGATCGCGATGGACGAGGGCATATCCGCGCGGATGTTCGCACATCGCGGAAGTGTTGACCGCCGCAATTAGCGGCTGCACAAGGAGGTTGCTTACCTGTGGTGAAGCACAGCGCGCGTATCGGAGATATGTAAATGTAGCTGGCCAGGATCAGGAAGACGTAGGCGACGATCAAGCAGATGACGTAGCACATGAGCGTCTTGCCGTAGAGGTTCCTCAACTCGGGGGTGATCGCGTACACGAGGAAGGTGGCGACGAGGAACGGGATGGACACCATGATGCCCACATGCCGGTGAGCCATGTACTTCTCTTCGTTCTCCGAAGTCTCGGCGGCCTCCATCTCCGGCTTCCAGCACACCAGGATGCCGATCCGGTCGACGGTCACCTTCCAGTCGATGCAATAATTCCAGAACGGAAAGACCTTCCCGTCGGCGTCCACGAAGCTGCCGTTCGCCTGAAGGACAATCCTGTCCTCGCCGTTCTCGTCGGGATTCAGATCGAAGAGGCGGCCGGGGCAGAAGTTGTCCTGTATCAAGAGGAAGTGCTGGCTCAGCTTGTCGATGTACCGTATCTCCTCGCTCATCTGGTCGCTCGTCAAACGCAGATCCGGCGTCCTGGCGCCCGTGCCGTTCCGCGGCATTTTCTGGCAGATCGCCTCCTTCTCGGAATTCTTCCTGAGGACCTCGTCGTCGCGGCAGCATTTCCTGATGCAGCTGCGCAATCGGCAAATGCAGCCGTAAGTGGCATTGCCGTCGGTCCAGCGTAATTCGGCCGGGTAGTCAATGCCATCGTGGGAAAAGCTGCCGTTGTACGCCGGGGCCGGCGACCCCGCACTGTCCGCTCCGTTCTCCGGGCCCTCCGGGCCGAGGACCACGCTGAGTGGCGACGAACAACGCGGGTCTTTGCTCAGCGACGACGACGGACCGGCGGCGGCATCGTCGGCGGCACCGTCGGCACCGTCGGCACCGTCGCCCGTCAACAGACCGCATGCAGCCACGAGGACCGTCAAATTGAAACTTGAAACGGAGCGGCCGCGCATCACGACAAGGGCGTCGAAGAGCGTTAACTATCGGCTGCAACCCGCGCGGCGATCATCCGCGGTGGCTCCGCTTCGCGACCGGCGCTCGGCGCCCGGCACATCTGCGTCGGAGGATGCGCGCCGCGACGAAGCGTCGCGACGCTTCGTGCTCGCACGCCCACGGTCAGATTCCCAGTTCGGAAGGAGCGCGTTCTTCGACGGCAGGACCGCGTCCGCTTATCTCGGCACGCATCGATAAGCGAACTACGTTCGCCCGGGTTTGAATCCCTTGAAGAGATGACCCCACTTCAAGTGGGATCGCCGAGTCTTTGGAACTTTTATCTCCGCAAACTTGCGTCCCTCGTTTTCCGGAACTTAGGCCTCTTTGACGAAAAGCAAGAAAGCACGAGTGTTCTTCATTTATAAATAGTGTATTAAAAAGAAAAGAATGTTTATATCATGTGACCACACTTACTCATTGTCAGTCAGAGTGTGTTTGGAGACGAGGAAGTGCTTTGTTTTATCAATCATTTTGTAAAGCTGTAACCCTCCCTTTGAGGTTTTCAAATCTCAACCCTTCTGCCACTGGGTTGTTGATCCGGATTCTAAAAGCGCCATCGCGCGCGCGCACATACGTATTTCCCTTTTTTTGCCTGCATAAGAAGGAAACAGAACATTATAATTATATAACAATCATATCGAGCAACGTATTCCAGTTTCAAGCTCTCGAAAAAAAAACTCAATGTGTCATCCAAACGTAGAAATATTGCGCACTTTTGCTTCTTCGAGCGATTCGAATGTGCGCTGCCATCACAACGCAATTCAATACCCGCGCCATCTACGCACGAAACGTTGAAACTAGTCAGACAGCCGTTACCAATTATCGGTAACTACTTTTCATGTTACTACAGAGCTCAGCGAGATAGATCACTTCGCGGCCGATTTTCAGTTGACTCGAATCCGCCGTTATCAACCCTGGTAAAAATTCCGTTAGAAACGGATAGAACGTGGATTCTATCAGTTTCTAACTGTTTCTAACTGCTCTACTATGCGTTTTTGGCCCTGCAATTACGGATAGAAGCAGATGAAAAATGTTGCAGAATGTATAAGATTATGTACATACGCAAAAACGGTAGGGAAAGGCTAACTGCATCTAATTGATTCCTAATGGAATGGAACTTATCCGAATCTATGTGCAGACATAATTACGAATCCTATCCGTTCCTATACGCAGTCAGTTTTGAATGTCTATCCGTATCTAACGGCGGAACCAGACAGGATATACAGGGTGTCAGATTCGATATGGACGACCCCAAAGATTATAGTAGATTGGGTTAAACTGAGAAGAAAAGTTATATAAAATTTTACAAAATCGTAATTATTAGCGCCTAA
>NW_011967112.1:423428-425225 GCF_000949405.1 Vollenhovia emeryi | reverse complement strand
GTATGGGTGACATGTAGAATTACTGTGAAACCCTCTAAATTGGGATTAGAGGTTTAAAATAAGAGTATAGTTAGTATGAAATTTTCGCGTTTATGCATGGGTGTGATGTATCGTAGTAGTGTGTCCGTGTGCTCATGTATGCTGCGTTTTGTGTTTAGATGGCGCACACCATCAAAGGCTGGGGGATCCTCTTAAAAAAGAATTCTATTAGTGAAAATTGTATCTTACTTTTGCATTTGTCTCTATTTCACAGTAGACGATATAACCTCGAATTTAATATTATGTTTATTCATTTGTTCGACCAGAGATGTTTTACCAAATGCAGCACCGGGAGTGAGCACGCCTCCGCTGTAAAAATACAATAACATAAAAATAAAGCTGAAGTTTAACATGTAAATATTATTGTATTATTATTATTTATATTACAAATTCAAAAACTGCGATATATTCAAGAAACGTCCGTAAGATAGACACGAGAATGATTAATGATTCCTCACTCACTTGTCAGGCATTTTATCGGTCTCGTTAAGGATTGTTATTGCCGATAAGATTGTCATAATACTGGTCGTTTCGTATGCAGGAGAAACAACGGAGACTTTAGTTATTACTTCCTTATTAGGCGGATTCGTATATTTGTTGGTAGGTTCGGCCAACATTTCGGTCCATCCACGGGCTCTAATCGTAAAAGAAATTGTTATCGATTTCCATGCTTCCGGATTCGGGTTTTTGTCACTGATAAAACCCAATGTAAATAGACAGGGATACTGCAAATATCGCGTTTAATTATCTCGCATTATCTAAATAGTTTTGACACTCGTAAATATTTCGATACGTACTTTTAAAAATAACTTACGACTCCACTCTATGCGCGTCATGAGCCATAATATTATTATAGCAATGGGGAGTATCAACAAGTCAAAGAAAGACCTAATAATAAACGTACGTTAGTAGAAATTATTTCTCAACATTTGTGATATTTTTATCGCTATATGTATACTAACGGAAACGTAGCATAAAATTGAACTTGCGCAGGCCTCTGTTTGTATTTGTCATACAAGAATCGCTGTGTACGAAGAGCTAGTGGACCATCGGGTAAGTACCCAAGCGGTACAGACCATCCTTCAGAAACGTCACTTTGATGCACTCTACCTCTGACAATGAACAGAATTATTAATGCTGTTTATCATGTATAATAACTATTTCTCCTTTTTTTAGGTTGACAAAACATAATTTATAATTGTACACGTAATGTTTAGACATATATACCTTGATTTTAATTTTGGCGTGAATTCAGGCAGTTTGGTAGGATACAATTTGTTGTGTAATGTTTGTAATATGTTTGCATGAGTCAGAATATGTACTCCAGTCTTGCCACCTCCATAATTCAAATACGGACCTTTGTTATCAGCGTTGGTTAACCACATTTTCACATGGTTGGGTACCGTCTAGTTAAAAAGATAAAAGTTAAGTTAAAAAGTTAGAAAGTTCAATAATTTTAACTTAACTTAGTTTCATTATAAACTGTTAACTTTTAACTTAACTAAGTTATATTTTATTGGTAACTTTTAACTTTTAATTTACTTTTCTTAAAAATAGCCATGTGATAAACAAAGGCGTCGCGAGTTGCCGCGCGCCTGTAAAATTCAAAGCAATTCACGTGATCGCGAGTCTCTAAGATTTTGTAAAACAAATTTAACTTTTAACATTTTAATTTCCTTTTATTATTAACTTAAGTTTAATTCAATTAGTTTCATTATGGGTTAATTTGTATCTTAACTAAGTTAAATTTTTAAAATT
>NW_011967112.1:415064-422501 GCF_000949405.1 Vollenhovia emeryi | reverse complement strand
CTTCACTACATATTTTCCAGTGTATCCAGTGGCACCAAATATTATTATGTCCAAACGCTCATTCGCCATTTTCCTGCAATCCATACCAAACTAATCATTATATAATACCTTTTATATAGCTCACAAGGAAACTCACTGAGGTGTTTTCCAACGATGAGCTTAATATACTGTTCTTTTTAAACAAAAATAAGGAACACGTTTTATTTTAGACGTGCTGTTGTGCCTCTCGACGCAGTCGAGGCACGGGATGTGATTCGGGATCGTTTGCCGGGTTCACACAACGACTCTAGGTCGACGATTCAACAACCGTTTAAATAAAAAAGACTTCTTTATTCAGAACAAGTATAATTCTTGCACTCGCGTTAACAGCAGTTAACCGTATCGTTACTTAGTTTAGATTGACCCGCCTTCCTTCCTTTCCATTCCTTTTCATATCAATCGCGCTTGGCCCTGTTGTCAGGCCACTTATTGTTTAGTAAGCAGTTGTTTCGTTAGCAACTGTATGCGCGGCTTCGATGGATTCGTACTTTGCTCCGGATACTCGTTTTCGCATGCGGCAGGTGTTATCTGATACCTTGCCGCGTGCGAAGTCGTCGTCTGATGTGCGGTATATCGCACTCATGACACCCTTCCCCCCTAATGGAAAGAAAGTGAGGGGGCGAACTTTATTTTTAATCCTAATTAATTCTATAGGATTCCTATTTTTGTTACTATATGTTTGATTTACAATTACGCTTGATTTTGTTCCTCTGTGGCAACGGGCTTCATTACTTTTCTCTTTTTCTTGAGTTTTTTTGTTATAATACAGGTTATTATTATTGCGATTGAAAAAATAGTAATTCCGCTCGTTGTCATGGGGTATATAAACTGTTTTTTATGGTAGAACGGTTCTTGGTTTTGCTCGCATGTGTAAGCTGTTATATCTCGTACGCATTTTTCTAATTCTCGCTCGCTTATTTGTATGTAATGTTGGTTTTGTTTATCTATCGCTAGTATAGGGTGGGTTATCTTTATTAGCATAAATACATTCGCGTAGTCATGTATCGGTAATAGTACAATTTTTATTATACGTAGGGTACGATACCGCTGGAAATTTCAATATTGCGTAAACGCGTGAGTTTTCGTAATATGCACAGACCTTGACATAGTTTTGAATGGTCCGTCAATTTCCTATATTTGCTCTAAACGGGAAATGTAATCCGTTTGATAGATGTACTGGCGCCTCTATACTGTCGATTGGTAATAGGTGTGTCAGTATAGTAGTGTCTCGTGCGTATGTAGGAATTCTATTACGTCCTTTATATGTCGTCGTTTAAATCCGTTATGGCTGCATTTAGTAGTATTAGGTGTTCGTCTATTTCTTCTCGCCGCCGGTTCCGGTTAGTCGGTGAGTTTATTAATTTTCTATATATAATTTTAGGCGGTTCGCGTGTACTCGCGTTGTTTTTCGTCCCTTTTTTAATGTAAAGTTTACGTTATTGTGCTTCTCTATTATTGTATAGGGTCCGCTCCATTGGGAGTCTAGCTTTTTCGATCTTCCTCTTCGTAGTGTTTCGTCTAGTAGAAGCACTCTATCGCCTGTTTTGAAGCTTGTTTCCTTTGCTTTTTATCGTAATATTTTTTGCTTTTTTCTTTTTCTTCTTTTGAATTAGCTTTTGCTATTTGGTTTGCTGCGCGTATTCTTTCCTTTAATTCTTGCGCGTAGTCATCGTATGTGTATGTAAGCTTTGGTGGTTGGTTAAGAGCTGAGGGTAGGATTGCTTGGTGACCGTATATTAATTCAAAGGGTGTAAATCCCGTTGTTGTGTGTGGTGTTGTATTATACGTGAACATTGCGTATGGCAACCATTCGTCCCAGTCGCTTTGCTCAGGATTTATATAATGGCGTAAATACTCTGCTAGTGTTCGATGGGATCGTTCTAGTGCGCCATTATTTTCTGGATGGTATGCAGTTTGTTTGAATTTTTTCGATTTTTAATAGTTTATATGTATTTTTAAAGATTTCACTAACAAAATTTGTGCCTTGGCCTGTCAACACTTTTTGTGATGTACCATGTTCGAGTACTATTTTTGTCGCGAATGCTTTGGCGACTGTATTTGCTTCTTGGTTAGGTATAGGTATGGCTTTGCTAAATTTTGTTAAATTATCTTGGAATGTAAGGACGTACTTATTTCTTGCTTCGGTAATCGTTAGCGGTCCTACTATGTCTAATGCACATTTTTCAAAAGGCATAGAGGGTGTATCTGTAAGTACTAATGGCATTCGGGTTTTTTGTCGTAGTTTATTTTTCTGGCAATAATCGCATTTGGCTATATATCTCTCGACATCTTTAGTTATTCCGTGCCAATTGTGTAGCAACCTGATGCGGTTAAGAGTTCGCGCTACTCCTTGGTGTCCTCCTACGGGGGCGTCGTGATACTCGTATAGTATCTGTTTCTTCTCTTTTTCCGAGTATTCTTCTCGTTCCTCTTCTTCTTCGTTATCTTCCTTCTTGAAGTTATTTATTCGGTCCACTTTTTTAATTGGGTATCTGCTTAAGGTATCTGCGTTTGTATTTCTTTTTCCTGATTTGTGGGTGATCTCATAGTCGTATTCTTCTAGCTTGAGTCTCCATCTTATTAGTCTGGATCCTGGATCAGTTACATTGAATAGCCATATGAGCGGCTTGTGATCCGTAATTATCTTGAATTTGGTTCCATAGACGTATGGTCTGAAATGCTTTACTGCCTATGCATAATTCCTTTTCGGTTGTATTATAGTTCTGTTCTGCTCGTGATAGTACACGACTGGCATATGCCACTGGCCGGTCTTGACCTACCGTACCTTGCGATAGGATGGCTCCGATAGCGTAATCTGAGGCGTCCGTTGTAATGAGAAACTCCTGATTGAAGTCGGGTATCTCAGCACAGGTGCCGTTGTTAATTTAATTTTTAATTGCTCGAACGCATTTTGTTGGGCTGTCGTCCATTGAAATTTTTCTCCCTTTTTTGTCAATTTCGTAAGTGGTTTTGCTATTTTTGAAAAATCTTCAATAAATTTTCGGTAGTATCCTGCCAGACCGAGGAATGATTGTACATCTTTGACTTTGCGAGGGGTCGGGAATTCTCTTACTGCTTCTAGTTTCGAAGGGTCGGGCGATATTCCGTTTTCCGAAATCACATGTCCTAGGAACATCACCTCCTTTCTGAGAAACTCGCATTTGTCTGGCTGTAATTTCAAGTTATTATCTCGTAATCTTTTTAACACATCGATAAGTCTTTTGTTATGTTCTTCTAAACTAGGACCGTAGATCACGATATCGTCTAAATAGACTAGGCATTTGAGCCCTTGTATTCCCATCAGTACAGTATTCATTAGGTGTTGGAAGGTTGCCGGGGCGTTCTTTAGCCCGAATGGCATTCGATTAAATTCGTAATGCCCATACGGAGTTGAGAATGCTGTTTTTCCTTTATCTCTCTCTGCCATTGATATCTGGTGATATCCTGAGGCTAAATCTAGGGTGGAAAAGTATTTCGCGTTTCCGAGTTGATCCAGAATATCTGTAATGTTCGGCATGGGAAAGGAGTCTACTATTGTTAGATCGTTAAGTTTTCGAAAATCAATTACTATGCGCAATTTCTGTTTTCCTGAAGCGTCCATCTTTTTTGGTACTACTAGTAGGGGTGCGTTCCACTGGCTGGTGCTAGGTCTTAGTATTTGTTGATTCAGCATTTCCTTCATCTGTCGGTTGACTTCTTCTTTATGTTTCTCTGGGAGACGATAAGGTTTCACGTTCACGCTTGGAGAATTGGCGTGTGTGTTTATCTCGTGCTCGACACTTGTAGTATGTGTGAGTGGGTCTCCTTCTATACGAAAGACGTCGTTATATTCTTCACATATTTCCATTAGTAGTTTCTTTTCTTCGCGGTTCAGATGGCTTATTCGTAATAGATTTGTTATCTGCTCGGTTCGTGGAATGGGGATGGATTCCTTGACCTTTATGTGTGCTAGTTGTGCGCTTCTTGCTTCGGCTTGCGTACTCTCTGCTACGCTTTCAATTGTAACATGCGGTGCCTGTATGTCTATCTCTTTCTCGGTCGTGTTCAATATGCTTACGGGGCAAGTATAGTCTTTCGGTGTGACCAAGCAGTTACCGATAAAGACTCCCGGTGCCGGTTCCGCTCTTCGCGTCGTGTCGTCGCGTTCGTACGTGCGTCGGGGGTTGCGAGGGTTAGAGATTCCTACTCGTGGGTCTCGATTTCGAAGACCTGACGCCAGTAAACTACAAGGTGTGTCCCAAAAGTCATGAAATATATATTTTTTAAAAAGATTTATTGACAATGCCGGTCCAAATTGTTAATATTCTTCAAAGTACTCTCCACGAGCATCTACACAATTTTTCCACCGACTCTCCCATGCCCGGTACGCCCTCTCGAAGGCCTCGACGGAAACCTCCTTCAAAGCTGTCGTCACGGCCGCTTGGATAGCCTCAATGCTATCAAAACGGCATCCTTTGAGTTTTGTTTTGATCCTCGGGAACAAAAAAAAGTCGGCCGGAGCTAGATCGGGACTGTAGGGTGGCTGCGGCAGCGTTACCACGTTGTGCTTCGCCAGGAACTCACGGACGCGCAGAGACGTGTGGCTGGGCGCATTGTCATGATGCAGCACCCAGGTAGTGGCGATGTTTTTTCGCACGCGGATGACCCCTTTCCTCAATCTTTCCAGAACATCCGCGTAGTAGGCAGCGTTGACGGTTTTTCCTTGAGGTACAAATTCGTTGTGGACCACACCTTTGGCGTCGAAAAAGACAATCAACATTGTTTTCACTCTGGATTTGCTCATCCTGGCCTTTTTTGGTTTCGGGGACGCCGGAGTGTGCCATTCGGCACTCTGGTGCTTCGTCTCTGGATCGTATTCAAATGCCCACGATTCATCACCGGTAATAAAACATTGTCTAAAAAATTAGGATTAATTTCCACACGTTCCTTCAGTTCACTCACGATCAACACTCGATTGGTCTTTTGCTCGTCCGTCAACAGTTTTGGGACCAGCTTGGCGCACACCTTTCGCATGTTCAATTCGTCCGTAACGATGCGATGCACAACAGTTTTTGGAATGTTCAGAGTGTCGGCTAATAACCGAACACTCATTCGACGGTCAGAATTTAACAAGTCACGCACACGAGTCACATTTTCGTCGGTTTGGCTTGTTGTTGGCCGTCCAGAGCGGAGGTCATCGTCCACTCCTTCCTGGCCCTCCTTGAACTTCTTCACCCACCTCGAAACTTGCACATAAGATAAAGCAGACTCCCCGTACGCTTGCTTGAGCAATTCGTGAGTTTCGGCAGCTTTTTTATCGAGTTTTGTGCAAAATTTGATCGCACAACGTTGTTCGAAAGTATCCGCCATCGCGGGTCGTGACGTGGTGTCGAAACGAGGGTGCACTTAATCAGCTATTCTGACGCTTCTGATTGTCGCAGCAGACTGAACGTTGGTGCGAAATGAAGCTAATAGTCCCCCCCACCTCACCCAATCGGTCCGAACACGCTGCGACCAGTAGGGGCGCGGCAAAAAAATATATTTCATGACTTTTGGGACACACCATGTATAATCGCTTATCTCGAAGGGAAATTCTCGTTCTACTTGGACGTTAAACGATGAGCTTGCTTCGCTACCGCTGCTTGAACGGGTAATGTTTAGCGCGCGACGCGAGTCGTTACTTATGTTAGTCAACGCATCGGCGGCGATTTGTAACGCGGATCCTTCCTCGGCGGGAAGTGTGCGCGATTCTAACGATAACGGTGAGTTATCGGGGGTCAATCTCTCACGCCCGTGTCCTTCCTGGGACATTCGCGGGTGTCTATCTTACTGTTCGCTAATCGCGGTATGGCTCGCAGGCCATTTACATGCGTATGAGAATTTGAGTGCGGACTCACGCTACGCTGAAACGCTGTATATGCTGTCGTCCGCTGCTCCGTCTGCTTGGCTGCTTGTCGTGCGGTGGGTCAGTGCTGTCTCAGGTTGAGCTGATCTCCGCGCGGTGAGTCGGTGCCGTCTCCGGTTGCGCTGCTAGCGTCTGCTTGCGGGGCTGGTCGGGCTGTCGTCGTAAAGGGCGTTGCGCCGTCCTTATTATAGTCCTCCGCAGCTACCAGGTGTCCTTGACGTATCGTTGAGGGTTTAGCTTACGCCGGTTATGCTGATAGCGTCTGCTTACGGGGAGCGTTGAACTGGTCGTCGTGCTATGCGTTGGTGCCGTCTGAATTCCTCCGTAGCTACCGGGTGTTCTCGACTTGTCGTCGAATTTTCGCTTACGGGGTTTCCGTTGGTCTTGTAGACTCTGTATTACGGTTTCCCTCTTTTCGAAATTTTCAGTTGCTGGTCGTCTCGGAGTCGAGGTGGATGGAAGGCAGATCCCACCGCTGCCACCAGATTGTTGTGCCTCTCGACGCAGTCGGGGCACGGGATGTGATTCGGGATCGTTTGCCGGGTTCACACAACGACTCTAGGTCGACGATTCAACAACCGTTTAAATAAAAAAGACTTCTTTATTCAGAACTATAATTCTTGCACTCGCGTTAACAGCAGTTAACCGTATCGTTACTTAGTTTAGATTGACCTTAGATTGCCTTCCTTCCTTTCCATTCCTTTTCATATCAATCGCGCTTGGCCCTGTTGTCAGGCCACTTATTGTTTAGTAAGCAGTTGTTTCGTTAGCAACTGTATGCGCGGCTTCGATGGATTCGTACTTTGCTCTGGATACTCGTTTTCGTCGCATGCGACAGGTGTTATCTGATACCTTGCCGCGTGCGAAGTCGTCGTCTGATGTGCGGTATATCGCACTCATGACAGTGCCTATACACATATTCAAAGAGTGAAACGTTCCTTTAAAAGAAAACAGTTTTTCTCTTTCAAGACCCCAGATAGCACATGGACGTCCACAGGATGTCCGATGGACGGCCGCATCTGGACATTCGGACATCCAAAGTACGTCCATTTAAGGCCCGTAGGATGTCCATTGGACGCCCATGGGATGTCCAAAATGCACTGCTTTAGAGATCCATAGGACGTCCAAAATACATCCAACTTTGGATCTATTTTGGACCTGTTTTGGACCTATAACAGACGTGTTTTTGACAAATGTGTACCTATATTTTGGATAGGATTTTAATAATTAAATATTAATTAACCAATTTATTTCATTGTATTTATATCTTGTCATACTTAGTGTATTATATATTTATATTAAAGATATATTTATATTATATATATAGTTAGATTATATATTTATCTCTGTTATACATACTCGTATTATATTAATTTTTATACTTATTTTATTTATTTTTGTTTTATTTTATTGATTTATATTATTTTAACGTGGTGTCTAGCAAAATGAAGTTCTATATTTCCTTGACTTTTCCAGGTTTTCTAGACTTTTTCCAGCATTTTAATTTTTAATTG
>NW_011967112.1:405137-413749 GCF_000949405.1 Vollenhovia emeryi | reverse complement strand
GATCCGTTCAAGGCATGACAACAGACGTCCGTTAAATGTCCATTTCATGTCCACGGACGTTCGGACGTAAATTGGACTTAAACTGGACGTCCACAGGACATCCTGTGCTATCTGGGTTAGTAGCCAAAGATCGAATTTTCCTCGCGCAACAGTGTGTCCTCTCACGAGACGATTTGCACAGATATACGTAGACGTACACTGTAGACAGTCGCTTATAGCTGTCGAGTATCGAGGAAAAACGATAAGTGTTAAAACCTTGTTAGAAATCGCTTCATCATTAAATGTCTACTGACATTTACATAAACCGCCAGAGGAAATCTGGAGAGAGGCGTGTGAGCAGCACTTAATTATCTCGAGCGATGCAGTATTCCTTTAAGAGGATCCCGTAGCCTGTCTGTATTACCGACAGAATTACCATTTTCGTAATACGAACCTTTCGTACGTCGTATTGAATTCATGGAATCAAAAATGCTTGCGTACAATTACAGTATATGCATTGATGATCCCGGGAAACTCCAATTTTATACCAAAAAATGAGTAAAAATTACAAAATTCATATATCGATCACATATAACCTCATTTAGACGAACTGTCAACTCCGTTATACTTGTGCTTCGTATAAAAGTTCTACAACTTGTACTCACATGAAACTGAGTTTCCCTGGATTCGATGACATGTAGAATTACTGTGAAACCCTCTAAATTGGGATTAGACGTTTAAAATAAGAGTATAGTTAGTATTAAACTTTCGTGTTTATGTATGGGTGTGATGTATCGTAGTAGTGTGTCCGTGTGCTCATGTATATTACGAAAATGGTAATTCTGTCGGTAATACAGACAGGCGTTCTTCGATACGTTTAAAACATTATTGCGCAAGTCGTTATGCAAGCAAATTCCTGTTGCCGCTTGAATAGCTTTACAATTATTGGCTCAGAATATTAAAAAAAAACTATACGTCACTCTACTATAAGATTTATTTATCCTTATTTGTATTAACAGATAAAACCGACAATTAAATGTGAATTTCAAGTAACTTAATATTAATACACGACAGTGATGCTTTCTTTTTCTACATAATTGCATTCAACCTTAGTATGAACCATAGTATAAACCGTATTTTATAAACATAATAGATATAGGTGTAGATATAACTTATATCTTATAAATAACTTCCTCTTGAGATATAAAAGCACAGCATAAACCTTACTTAAACATTATACAAATTTTAATATCAAAGTCAAATAATAAAGTGTAATAATAAAATGTTTTAAAAGAACCTTCCCAGTCAACAAAATGTTAGCAGATTGACATCAGATTGGCAGCCAATTCAATCAGAAACCCATACCAAAACCGTAGCCATCTGTATCCGCATTTGGTTCTTGTTTCGGTCACAGGGTTTATAAAACATACGTTGTTAACAGATTGGTAACAGAAACCGAGCAGGATCTGCGTAGCGTTTGACGAAAGATTGGTAACAGAAATCAAGCGGGATCCGCGCGGCACAATTTGAGGGCAGGATTGGCAGTAGAAACTGGGCAGAATCGCCGTTTCTATTTCTTCCGTTTTCGTTCCTTTTATTACAAAAGAGCGTAACACTAATATTAAGTATTAAGGTTTCTACACACTCGTAGACAAGAGAGCTCACTCCACTATCAGAAAGAAGATGAAATAATCTCATGCGGAGGTGTTAATTTATAATACCGAGTGTGGTTTTCTTCTTACGCGAAAGTGTCATGCCGCGTGTCCATCTAGGCAGATCGTTTCCAAGGAGAACAGAAAAGTCAAAATATTGTCAAGTTGACGTCATATTGACCAAATTTACGTCATTCTTTTGGTCATGATTAAAAATCTTAATTTCAGATAACTTAAAAATGACTTTTATTTACATTGAATTTATATTGCACTGGAGTTGGACTGGACAGTATATACATATATTCCACTATGGGGAAGTAAATAATTCTTATACGCGTTTGGAGGTAAAGTGTTCTTAAAGATTCGTATATCGTCGTACAATAGGATACGTCGCAAGTCCATTGCTTTATATTTCGAGATTTTATTAAAAAATCGAGGTCGACGATTAAATTCCATATGCACCCAAGGAATGTAACAAGTCTTGAGATAACTGATATTTAACTCCCCAGATAACAACGCGTAATAATCATATTTCATCACGTCATGATTTCCTAATACTGATAGACATTTGTCCCATTTTTCGTAATCATATCATGATGACACATGTTGTGAGTACAATGTAACATGTTCTTGAGGACAAACTGTGATATTAGATTTTACTGTTATTTTTGCATTCCCTGATAATCAGACATTTACAACAATCAACTATCGCGTTTTGTAAGTCAGATATGTGTCATGGATGTGATCATTATGTCATAATAAAACATGTCTAAAATTATGCTTGCCACCTGGCAAGAATAAACTCACAGCTGTCAAGGCTGGGTACGGAGAGTCATTATCAGCGCTATGCATTATTCTATTCCTGTGTTTTATGCAAAGGTATAATTGGAAGTTTTTGCAAAGCCGTATGCAAATAGACAGCAAATTGGCATCATCCTGACTTTTTGTTCTCCTTGGGCTGTAACTTAACATAGTTTACGACACACGATAATTTTATAGTCTTCAGATTCCAACGGATTGGCGCTTGTTTGACTTTAAAATGTAATTAAGACGCGTGGATATATTCAATAATTATCGTACATGCAGATGATATGAATATTGAATATATTAAGGATAGAGATGGCATTATAGACAAGTTTACGAAGATTGCGCAACAACGAATTGTTGCGCAATCTTCGTAATCATGGTCTTTTGAATTTAAAATTAGGCTTAATGCAATTAATGCTCTTATGGAAATTCTGAGGCATGTTCCACATTCACAATTTAAAACTTTGCCAAATGCGCTTCTAAAACCGCTGCTGAAACAATTACATTATCCAGAGGATCCTATTACCACTTTAGTGTATCGAACACTTTGAGAGTACTTCTGCTGCATTACAAAAGTATGTCTTTGAAAGTATCTGATATTAATTCATTAATTAACATCGATGGTTTGCCATATATCCAAGGTCAGTAGTTTCTGGCCAGTATTCTACTTTTAGACAATATTTTAAATCAAGTGCATATATGTATAGTCGGGCTGTTTTATGGTCAACAAAACTAAAAAAAATGCCAATAAACTCTTACAATCTGTGTCAAAATTAATACTATTAGTACAAACAGGTTTTTACTTATAATATATTATTCATCCGTTTAACTGTAATATTAAAGTTACTATTAAGGCCATCGTTTGTGATGGCCTCCCGCAAAATCTTTTATTTTAAATATTACAGGGCATAATGGCTACTCGAGCTGTGCTAAATGTACGATTTATGGAGATTACGTTAACTTCAAAATGTGCTTTCCTTATGAAAAAAAAGATCAAGTGCACTCAGAACTAATGAGGAGTTTATACCTCAAAGAGACTCTGACTATCATCAAGGAGAACCTACAAGTTTGCTGTCTGTGACTAATTTAGGATTAGTGTCGAACGTTGCTCTTAACTACATGCACTTGATTTGTTTGGAAGTAGTAAAAAAATGAATGAGTGGACCACTAGCTGTTCGCATTAATGCTCAAGCAAAAAATTAAATTATTCAAACACTTGTTGATTTAGGAAGTACAATGCCCAAAGAATTTTGAAGGAGACCTCGAAGTTTGAATAAAATAGCATACCGGGAAGTTATGGAATTTAAGCAATTTTTACTTTATACTGGACCAATTGTTTTAAAAACATGTTTAAATAGATACGTATATACACACTTTTTGGCTTTACATTTAGCTCTATCAATACTCATAAGTTCAACGCTAATAGTAAATAAAAACAATGTAGATTATGCAGAGAAACTGTTGTAACATTTTATCCAATTATTTGAGAAAATTTATGGCAAGAAATATACATCACTTCAGTACCAAAAAGATGATCAAAGAATCTCATGTGGATGTGTTATTATAATTTATTATATCGCGTATGGTTTTCTTCTTGCTAGAAAGTGTCATGCCGCGCGTCCATCTAGCGGGATCGTTAACAATATAAAGCGCCAGCAAACAACAGTTTGCTACCAACCTGTCGACAAGTTATGTCAGTAGATTCTATTGTACTTGGTTCCTGCTGCAATCTGTCGCTAAGTTTCGGCAGGGTCTGCTCAATAAATTTCTGCTGCCTAAAAATGTTATCAAGCTTTGATATATTTTTGTTGATGTTCTGCCGACATCATATGATGATATCAGATCCCGTAGGCAACCTGCAGTCTTTCTGCCTTCAAAACTTGTAGTGGGTATTTGACGAAATCTGCTCTGACAGATTTGGCTATGTGGGTTGTTAATGAGGAATGTATAGGATTTTCGTATTTATCTCATTCTACGGTAGATGATATCACCTCGAATTTAATATTATGATCGCTTATTTGCTGGATTATAGATGTTTTACCAAATGCAGCACCAGGAGTAAACACTCCTCCACTGTAAAAATATAATGATATAAATATTGAGAGTCTTTTCTTCGCCAGTGATTAATTGAAATAAAAACGTAATGGAAACAATTATTCGACGTATACTGGCGATACTTTATTAAATGAATTACACAAGGTTTCGACCGAAAATTCCGGTCCTTTTCGAATGAAAAGCGTCTATAATGATAAAAATAAATAACAATTAAGACGAAAAGTCCAACCTATAATTATAACTGTTTCATTTCAATTATTTACATTTAAAACTGGAGGTTTTAAGTTTTCACAAAATAACAATGATAAACTTGAAAGTTAAATGAGATAATACATGAATCACTTACTTGTCAGGCATTTTGTCAGCTTCATTAAGAATCGTAATTGCCGATAAGATCGTTACGATGCCAGAAAAATCATATCCTGAAAAATCACTGCTCAACTTGGTGATTACTTTCTTATTAGGTCGATCTGTGTGTTCGTCGGTTGGTTCAGCTAACTTTTCAGTCCATCCATAGGCTTTGAATATCATAGAAAAACAAACCGATTTCAGCATTCCCGGTTCAACTCTCTCATTGCTCGCCATACCGTACGAAAATAGAGACGGATACTGCAAATGTCGTATCACAACGTTTAATATTGTCTTAGCGATTACAGACAGTTTTATAGTTGCAAATACGTGCATACGTACTTTTAGAAGTAAATTACGAGTGTACTCTGTGCGACACATGCATAATATAATCATGAGGGCAATGTAAGTTATTAGAACATCAAAGAAAGACCTAATAATAAACGTACAAAATTTTAATCAATAGAAGATGAGAACGCCAATGTAAGGTCCGAGCGAGATGTTAGTAGTAGAGCTGTTACTTTTCATAACTTCGAAGCTTCGAAGATTTCGAAGTAATTCGAAGCTTCGAAGTCAACTTCGAAGTTTCGAAATCTTCGAAGCTTCGAAGTTCGAAGTTAACTTCGAAATCTTCGAAGCTTCGAATCTTCGAAACTTCGAAGTTCGAAGTTAAATTCGAAGCTTCGAAGTTTCGAAAATTTATTCGTGCGAGTGACGAATTTCTCCGACGAACACTAAAAATATTGTAAATAAAAAGTACTAATTTATACACTATATATTGAGAAATAGGTAATTACTTCTAAATTATAATTTTAAAATACTATAACATATAGATTACATATTTGTTTAAGATCGCGTAATTAAATCTTAAAAATTAGTACTTTTTATTTACAATATTTTTAGTGTTCGTCGGAAAAATTCTCGCACTCGCACGAATAAATTTCGAAGATTCTAAGCTTCGAAGATTTTGAAACTTCGAAGTCAACTTCGAAGCTTCGAATTACTTCGAAGCTTCGAATCTTCGAATATCGAAGCCTTCGAAGGAAATTACCAGCCCTAGTTAGTAGCCCGACCCGCGTGTCGTTTCTTTCGGTCATGAAATGCAAAAGGCTTCATGTTGTGGCCGACAGTCTTGCTCACATCTTGCTCGGACCTTATATTGGCGTTCTCATTTCCTATCGATTTATATCATAACTTCGGATTTCATTGTTTGTGCAAAATTTATTAAAAATTATTTGTAAAGATTCATGGTGTTTCTATCGGTACTTATTGCATACTGACTTGAACGTGACGTAAATTTGAACTTGCGCAGGCCTCTCTTTGTACTTGTCATATAAGAATCGCTGTGTACGAAGAGCTAGACTGTGATCAGGACCCACATACGGTAGAGACCATCCTTCCGAAACATCGCTTCGGTGTGGCATACTTCTACAATAAACGAAACAGCGGGATTATTAACACTGCTCATCATCAATCTAATTGAATTTACTTACTTTTATAACGTGTAATTAATATATTATTGTTTCGTATAAATTTTAAATACTTGGTATATGTATAAACACGCGTATAAAACTGTCATTTATATCTGCAACTTAAAAAGTGACAAAGTATAACTAAACTATGTGTATGAAGTAAAGAGAGGTACTTTGATGTTAATTGCGGCGTAAATTTGGGTAGTTTGGTAGGACACAACTTAGTATGTAATTCCTGTAATTTGCTTCGAGCTGCAAAATTGTATATCATAGTGTCCCAAGAAGTATGATTCAAAACTGGGCTTTCCTTGTCGGTGCTGTGTGACCAAAACTTCATGTATACTTCGACAGAATTGATTTCTCCATCAAATTTCTGTTGTGTGAAAATGATTCCTAAATCGCTAGGAATACAGATACTACCACAAGCGCTTACTACGTAAATGCCAGCTTCTTGTGCTGCCTGGTTGCATTCTAATTCTATTTTTGCCGGAAACTAGAAATACATAATATCATAAATTATTACTCAAAAGTGTTTTATTATTATTTTTTACTACCTCATCTTCAGCAGTTACGTCAATGTGATGAGTGCGAGTAGCAATGCACGCTTTAACAACTGGTTCTCCATAAAGTCCATATGGGCCACAACAATTAATGAGTACTCTTGCTTGCTTTGTCATTTTTCTGAGAGATTCCTCATCTTTTATGTCAGCCAGAATAATGGGTACATTCTCTGAAAAAATATATACATTGTATCAAAGTTAATAATAAATCAAGTGGCTCCCTGTCTTTTGGAATAATTAACTCCAAGTCTTAAATGTACCAATATCTGAAGCAAATTCTTTAACGACCGCCTGTAAAGCTTCCTTCCTGCGACCAGCAATACCAAATTTCACATTCTGCTCCTTGCATATATGTGTCGCATGCTTCACTACATATTTTCCAGTGTATCCAGTGGCACCAAATATTACTATGTCTAAACGATCAGCCATCTTTCTGCAATGCAATCATTGTGATAGTGTACGAATTGCGATAATTTTTTCTCAAAAAAAATTTATTTCTTTAATTTGAATATAATACAATAGTAGTACTTGTAACTAACTTATACAAGAAAAAAGTGGACTGTCAAGAGCCCAGTAAAAACCCTAACGTCGAATCGACGTCAATGCGGTCGATACCGCGTCCCAACCGTCAGTTTTTGAAAATAGTCATAAATTTTGCAACTTAATTTTTTGTAATAAATTATTACGTTTATAATATTCTGAATACTTTTAACATCTTATTGAAGAGAACTGCCAAGTTTCAGTCGTTTGATGGAAACAACGTTGAAACGACGTACATAGTACAATTAATTATTTTACCAGCCACGACCATTACCGTATCTCGACATGGTGATCTCAGAAACTTTGAGAATGTAACCCGCCATTGGGATACGTAAATCGCATAACTATTCAAATTTATAAAGCTCCGGAGTATGATCTCGTAATTGAGAAAGTTACACCAGTTTACATCTCAATGCTTCGCGTACACTATGATCCCGAATATTTCCCCAGTCCCAATAAATTCGATCCGGAACGATTTACCGAGGAGAACAAACGTAACAGACCGGCATGTGTCTATTTTCCATTCGGAGGAGGCCCATATGCGTGTATAGGTAAGATAATTTTAATATAATCGCTATACATACATATTAAGTTACTAATATATTATTTCTTCTTTGTAAATATAATATAAAATATTTTGCAGGCAATCGCTTCGGACTTTTGCAAGCGAAGTTAACACTGCTTCAGATCTTGAGCAAATACGAGATGATACCGTGTGCAAAAACTTCGATACCAGTGGAAATTGATCCACCAGGAGCCATGACTGTGACGTTAAATGGTGTAATGTATCTCAATCTCCGAAAAATTAATACCAAGGCTACTTAAAACTTGACAGAATATTTTTGAGCCAAAAAAATATGTATAATTACTTCTTTACTCTAAAATCAGTGCTCGGAATTATTTGCACTTCTGGCCGGATTTTTTAGACAAACGCCTACTTTTGTCATCTTGCCGCGCGCACTCCAGCGACGGTCAGGTTACTTCTCGATAGTGGGGCGTGTCTCAGAAGCGGCCCTGTTTCGCTAAGCTATCTGAACTTTCAAGGATTGGATTTCCGAGAATTTCAAACTTCAAATCGCGAAAATCGCAAATCTCGAAAACTGACAAAGTATCAGGAGAACATAATCCACAAAGAGGAGACACTATCTAAAATTCCACGAATTGGATTTCCAAGAATTTCCAAATTCAAATCGCAAAAA
>NW_011967112.1:395086-403670 GCF_000949405.1 Vollenhovia emeryi | reverse complement strand
AGGTGGCACTATCTAAAATTCCGAGAATTGAATTTCCGAGAATTTCCAAATTCAAATCGCGAAAATCGAGAATCGAGAAAACTGGCAAAGTATCAAGAGAACAGATCAGCAAAGAGGTGGCACTATCTAAAATTCCAAGAATTGGATTTCCGAAAATTTCCAAATTCAAATCGCGAAAATCGAGAATCGAGAAAATGGCAAAGTATCAGGAGAACATGATCAGCAAAGAGGTGGCATTATCAAAAATTCCGAGAATTGGATTTCCGAGAATTTCCAACTTTAAATCACAAAAATCAAGAATCGTGAAAACTGGCAAAGTATCAGGAGAACATGATCAGCAAAGAGGTGGCACTATCAAAAATTCCGAGAATTGGATTTCCGAGAATTTCATTCTTCAAACAGGGCCGCTCCTGATACACGCCCCACTATCGAGAAGTAAACTGACATTCGCTGGAGTGCGCGCAGCAAGGGGACAAAAGCAGGCGTTTGTCTGAAAAATCCGGCCAGAAGTGCAAATAATTCCGAGCACAAATGCAACTAACGTTTTAATAACAAAATTTGTATGTGATTAAATATATAAAAAATAAATATATTGTAAGAATAATGTGTTCATGTTTGTTGCACATAATCTGTTGCACATAAGTTGCAGCATAAATTGATAATACGTTAGAGAAAACACTGGTTTATTAATGCACGCCTTCCCGCATATGTTATCTTTCAAAATTGATAATTTTAGGAAAAACACTGGTTTGTTAATGCATGCTCTCCCGCATATGTTATCTTACAAAAGTAATTAGAGCGAGAAGTCTATCTCTTTTTACGTATTTAACGTGTACAATTATCTTGTAATTTATCTTGTAAAGAAAATAATCAATTTCCGACTCATAATCAACAGAGTGAGATACGAGTGCGTTTACAATGTGATAATTTATCAGCCCATCTCCAAACTTCAAAAATGTCATGATATACAAGTACACTGCGTGTCAAAGCGATACGGTATGAACAGTAACTATTTTTGAACTTATCTTTAAGTTTTATATTAAATTTAATTTTGTGATACTTTTTTGTTTGTGAACACTATCAGTAAACTCGAAGTATCTGATTTTATAAGGAGAGTCATTATAAATTATCACGATATCTTATAACTAAGGTAGTTATTTTGTAAAATCATTTATGTGACAATTGTTTCAAAACAGTTTATTCTTTACATTAATACGTGCAAAATAAGACTAATTAAATTGAAGTTAACCGTCTCAAAATTCTGAAAAAAAAATTAAAGTTTACAATGTCACATGAAATATTACGTGTAAAACACGTTAAAAATATTATTACACGTAAGAATATAATTAATTGTAATATTATTACACGTGAAATATTATTTACACATACTATTATGTGTTAAAATATTAATATTTGCATGTTATAATGTAAAATAGAACGAATAACTAGAAAAAAAATCAAAATTATTGACCGTTCCGTTTCAACAATATAAACAGTTAAAACTGAAATTCGGAAAGAATTATGTAGCAGACATGAGTGTAGTGTAAGAGATGTGGCATCAGCGCCTCAAACTATTATGTTTCGAATCTATTTTATATTATGTATTAATCGTAAATGTATTCTTTAGAACAATATTGCATCAAGATATATCATTGTAATAATTGAGTGCTGGTTCCTGTCTGGAAGAAACTTTTGAGCATTACTGTCGCGAAACAACTACCTTAAGGTAGTTCTTCCAAACAGGAACCAGTCAATTATTAAAATGGTATATCTTGATACAATATTATTATAAAGAATACCCTTACGATTAATACATAATATAAAATAGATTCGAAAGATTTAACTTTTTTTTTAGAACTTTATGTCGTCCAATTTTTATTTAATTAGTCTTATTTTGCACGTATTAATGTAAAGAATAAACTGTAAAAATCAGGAACAATTCTTACATAAATAATTTTACGAAATAACTATCTTAAAGAGCGATGCTAAGTGACTAATCTGACTCGCAAAAATATGAGCGCAAATTAGAATACACTCTTATATATGAGTATATCTTATATATGATAATGCATAACGTAAATTACATGTCTACAGGGCATTTATCGATATTAAATACTCTCGAAAGTTTTGGAGTGAAAACAGAATCATGAAGTGAAATATTCGCTCTAATAGAGTAAATATTTGCTCCAATAGAGCGAATATTTCACTCCATGGTTCTATTTTCACTCCAAAAACTTTGGAGAGTATGTATCTGGTACATGAGTCCTACGTATTATGTATCTGATATATAGCAATATTCAAATTTCATGTATCTGCTTACTGTGTATTTGAAATGTAAAATGCTGTGTGGAAACCTCCTTCCAACATATATCTTCGAGTCACCTATTTGTCCCGAACAGTTGGCTTTAATCGCTCGAGATAAAAGTATTTTATCTGCTTTTAGACTAAGGAATCTAGAAGCACTTTCCACCTAGACAAACTAAAATTGTAAGATCTATACTGTTTGAATTATTATTGTAAGGATGATTTAAAATAAGAGTCGAAAAGGTCACGAAGTGTAATCGAATATAAGTGATAACTCAGGTAACATTAATCGCGTTTTTACTTTCATTACCCAGTCAGCATTTTAATTAATTTTTTAATTATTAAATAAATAAAATACTCAGTATTTTCAAACCTGTTGTTTTAAGATTTGTTATACATAATCTGTTAATATCAGTCGCATACAACTAAAATTTTAATAATATTTTATATTAAAAATACTGCAAGTAGTAAAAAATTACTCATTATCAAAATATAATACAACATAAACACGATGTAAATTATTGAAATACTATAAATAGGATGCAAAATGCAATATTAATATCAGAAATAAAAATCTTAAAACTGAACGTCTCGGTTGACAGCTAGACGGGATGTTTAAGGTCTCTCGTTAGGTTTCGAAACATATTATAGATAACGAAATAATCATGGTATGACAAATAAAGCCCTTCACACACACTTTGCGTAAAACGTACACCGAGAAAAATGTCCGATTAAATATAATTGGATAATCCAATTTCATAATAACAAACGGTTATATCTGATGAAAAATATCATCAGTTTTTCGAGCAAATTTTATCGGTAACTGCATTTCATCGGATAAATATCATCGGATGTATCCATAATTTAATCGAAAAACGTAATCGGCAAAATTAACCATAGGAAACACTATTTAATTGGTTTATTCGATGGACATTTTTCTCAATGCACCTAAACTACCGAAGCACCCGAAAGCATTTTTTCAAATATCAGTTCTTAAAACTCTTTTAAATGTCAGGTCTCAAACCGATTAACCATTATACTATAATAATATTTCTTTACTCTTATTACTAAAATTGTTAAATTATTAAAATATAACATCCTATATTTTTATACAAATACAATAAAAATTTTTTGCAGACGCTGCGTAATGGCGATCATAACAGATTACTGGGGCCTGGATGGCATAATAATTCTTGCAACTCTCGTTATAATCGCTTATCTTTATATGACGCGCAATTTTAAGTACTGGCAAAAACAAAGCGTTATGGAAATAACGCCAACACCATTTGTGGGCAATTTTATGGAATGTCTACTTCTAAAGAAAGCACCGTCATATTTCCTAAAAGAACTCTACGAGCGTGCGAAGGACGGACCTTATATAGGTTTTTACGTTTTCGACAAGCCCTACTTGTTGCTTTGCGATCGCGAACTCATTCAGAATGTCATGATAAAAGACTTCAACGTCTTCTTCAATCGATACATGTCGAACGATCCAAATGATCGTGTTGGTTCCGCCAACCTCTTCATCATCAAAAATCCAGCTTGGAAAATTGTAAGGACGAAATTGACGCCATTCTTTACAACCAATAAACTGAAGAAAATGTTTTACCTAATGATAGAATGCGGAAAGCATTTAGATGATTATTTGGACTCTTTGAAATTGGATGGTAAGTTGAAGGATATATTGAACAATTCGTGAAATAAACGCATGTATATAGAGATACGTCGAATTTTTTAAAGTATTTTATGTTATTCCACGCATAAAAAAATATGAGCAAATAATAAGAACAATGCGAGAATCAGTATAATATCTACAGTTAAACAGATTTCATCAACTAATGACATTGTCGGCAGGTAAGGGGCAAATTATAGATGTAAAAGATATAAGTGCCAAATTAACCATGGATATAATCAGCAGCACTGCTTATGGACTCGACGTGAACTCTTTAAAGATCCAACCAGTGATTTTCGCAATTATAGCAAAAAGATTTTCAAAAACAATTACAGGCGCAGCTGGGAGTTGCTTGCTATATTCTTCCTGCCAGAACTAGCTCATATAACTAAAGTAAAGTTGTTCGGTGAAGAGACCACCTACTATTTACGCAAAATTTTCTGGGAGACAATCAATAGGCGCATGGAGTCCGGCGAAAAGAGATACGACCTCATCGATATTCTGATCGAGCTCAAGAAGAACAATAATAATGAAGAGATTGAAGGCTTCAGTAAGCAAAATAATCATATTTATATAAATATATCCTTAAATATATAAAGATGTACAATTAATGGATTGCATCGACAAAATTAGAATAAGCAAGTCAACAATTACGTTAAACAACTTTAATCGCGGCAAATATGAAGAGCCTTCAAAACTCCACAAATAAATGAAATTTTAGAATTCGATGGGAATGACCTCGTGGCACAAGCGGCCAGTTTCTTCTCAGCTGGTTTCGATACTTCCGCAATACCCATTGCTTTCACATTGTACGAACTCGCGTTGCAACCTGAAATTCCAAGTACGCTAAGAAAAGAACTAGTCGAGGCTCTTAACAATTCCGACGGAAACATCACATACGACATGGTAACTCAAATATCGTGTGCTACTTCGTCAAAGAAGTTTTGTAACAAATTCTACACAAATATTGTCAATGACCTTTGCTAAATGCACGTACTTCTTTCGTCCATTGATTTTATTTCCGAGCAAATCTTAAAACTTGATATATCTCCGATGTAAAAATAATACGTTCCAATCTTTATTAGATTATGTCGCTATCCTATCTGGATATGGTAGTATTGGAAACTTTGAGAAAATATCCACCATTCGGATTCCTGAGTCGTATTGCGATGCAAGATTATAAAGTACCGAATTCTAATCTCGTACTCAAAAAGGGCACGCCTGTTTATATCCCGATGCTTGGACTACACTATGATCCAAAATATTTCCCCGATCCTGATAAATACGATCCGGAGCGATTCAATGAGAAGAATAAATGTAATATACCGGCATGCGTTTATTTCCCATTCGGAGACGGTCCACATATGTGTATAGGTGAGGAAGTCGGGTTTAATTGTCATATCAAGAAGAATTTGATGTTACATGCACATATAAAATTAGAATAAGCAAGAAAATAAAAGATATGCTTTATAATTATATTATAATAAAAACACAAATCTATATATTTTTATATTTAGGCAAATTATGAACGAATTGCATTTGACTTGAATTTGAAAATTCCGAGTAGCATAAACGTTAAAATATTTTTTACGTGTACAGATTGCGCAATACGGAAGTCAGAAATGAAGAAATCAGAGATAAACTACGATGGCTTAATTATTGATGCAATTAAATCATATTATTAGTAATAATATCGATCGATACTTTTAGTCTAATTAGATTTTGTATTTATAGAATAATTAAAAATATCTAATTATTTCTATAATTACGAAATCACAATAATAGTTTTAATTAAAAAGTTGTGAAATAACAAAATAAAATCGCAAATCCTTTTTTGTTAGAAAAATGTGATAAATTATATATTAACATTTACATTTTGCAGGCACTCGACTCGGTTATTTACTAATGAAGTTTACGTTAATAAAACTCTTAAATAAATATGAAGTGGCGCCATGCAAAAAAACAACAATACCAGTGATAATTGATCCGACAATATCTATGACATCACCATTGGACGGTTATATCTCAACTTACGAAAAATTAATGCTGTTGTTGAGTAAGTTTTCGTATATTAACGTTTACCATTTCTAGATTAATCTGTAAGAATAAATTGGGAAATATAATTTTTAATACGAAAAAACTTTGCTTCTTATTGCAACGTACTCAGGTTGCCGCAGAATGGCAGTCGAAAATGTATATTAACTCTTAGAGTTGCTCGACTTTACGAACATATAACTCTATAACCACTAATGGGATTAGGGGGTTAGGGGATAGTACGTATACATATATATATATATATATATATATGTATATACATACATAATATCGATAATACCTCTCTTATTATGGCATGTAATGTATGCGTGTAATTTTAAATTAATAAAATAATTACACTCACGCATAAAATAAGAAATTTCTCTCAAAAGAACTATATGTCAAATTTACGTAATTTTGACGACATTTCCACCGAATGACTGAAACTTGGTGGTTCGCGTTTCGATGGTCAAGGAAATCACTGAATTTTGCATTTTGCTACAAATTTAAAATGCAAAACTTAAAGTTTCCATTTCTCTAATTTCACCTTTTCCCCATCTAGAGATACCTTATACATATACATACAGTGAAAGAAATCAAATTTCAATCATAGCAATATTGTTTTTAAGTGCCATTTTTTGAGAAAAAGTTCTAGTTTTAACCAAAAAGTTTTACTAATTTTGAAGTTTCTTGAGAAAAGGAACTTTGAATTCTTCTTAATTTTTGCTGAAAATATTTCTTAAAGAAGAATCCAAGATATTCATTCTAAAGATGTTATTCGCAGTTTTTTATTATTTATTTCCTGCAAATTTATTGAAAACTATACTTAATGAATAATTTTTTAATAATTGGTCTTTTTGCCTTTAGATCCTGTGAAGATTTAAAGACAAAGACTAATTATATTAAAAAATCACCGAGTAGTTTTCCTCGCACCCATTTAAGTTTTGACCTGATCTAAAGCTTATTGCCAGAAGCGATATTTAACGTCACCTTTGATTTTATTTCGATGCCGAAAACTTTGATACCGATGACTTTGATCACTTTGATTTTTCGATGTAATTTTGACGTCAATGTTTCGACATTTCGATGTCGAAATGACGTCTTTTCTATTTTACGACCTTATATTTTCCACTTGGAGATGACCGACGGACTGCTACCACAATCTGAGAGGTCCCCTTTTATAGACGACGAAAGAAATATCATGGCATCTCTAAGAAAAACATGTTTTCGATGATAATGTCTTGTCTATTAGTTGATTATAATGCCCAAGGAACACACTAAAGTCAATACAAAGTCAAAATGACTTTATTTTAGCTCAAAATAGTCACGTAATTTTCAAGTGATGAAAAGTTGACCTCGACATAGCGACATGTGCTGTTCAGTGACGAAAATATGACTTTGCGTTGATAATGCAAATTATCTAGCTTTTTATTTTTTATTATGAACTATTTCTTAAATTATGAACTATTTTTATAGTCGCTTTTGAAATTATTTATTTTTGTATACTTGGATCAGTAAATTAGTTTCTTATATTTTTTAGTTGTAATACAAAAGTTACCTCGGTGGTCGAATTGGTTGAGACGCCCGCCTAGAGTGAAGGGAGGTCCAGGTTCAAACCCTGGCTGAGGTTATATTTTTCGTAAAAAATTTTCTATTATAAATTTTATTATAAATTATTATAATTTATTATAATAATTATATATAGTATTATAAAAATGGCCAGATATACGATCAATAAAATTCACTGATGTTGTAATACAAAAGTTTATGTACTATTAAGTTGTTGCACTTTTGTATTTATCAAAACTATATTTTTTGCGCTTTCTGTTAGACGTAAACAAGTTTCTTCTTTGCATATAAAAATGTAATTTTAGTTTAAATGTTAGCTGTGCTATATAGTCTTTCAAACAGGCTGAAAATATTTATGTTTAGCAGTTGTACTGTAATCACAGTGTAAAAAAGTGCAATTTTTTTATTGACAAAAAGTTTTATGTATAAATTTCCTATTCCATAATTCCATCTTTATCGTCAATTTATTCAATATATTCAACATTCATATCGTCTGCATGCACGACATGGACTATGAATTGTTGCGTAATCTTCGAACTTGGTCTTTTGAATTTAAAATTAGGACTTAATGCAATTAATGCTCTTATGGAAATTCTAAGGCATGCCCCATACAGCACAAAAACCTTTCAGAAATATTTCTGAAATATTTCATGTGATAGATTGAAACGTTTCATAAATATTGCAAAATGTTTCTGCAATAGCTCTGAGACAGCTCTGGAACAGTAAAATGTCCGCGATTCTTACACTTGAAAGCTTATAGAAAGGTTTCTGTAAGGTTACAAAAATCTCTTAGAAATATTTCAAATATTTCAGAAATATCGCAAAATGTTTCTGCAATAGCTCTGAGACAGCTATGAAACACTAAAATGTCCGCGATTCTTACACTTGAAACTTTATAGAAAGGTTTCTGAAAAATTACTAAAAGCCGGTTTTTCCAAGTGTCAGGTAGCTTACCTCTGATTGTTAAAAAGCATATATGTATAGTATGTGTTACGTATATTATAC
>NW_011967112.1:365087-391247 GCF_000949405.1 Vollenhovia emeryi | reverse complement strand
AGTTTTAAAAATTTAACTTAGTTAAGATACAAATTAACCCATAATGAAACTAATTGAATTAAACTTAAGTTAATAATAAAAGGAAATTAAAATGTTAAAAGTTAAATTTGTTTTACAAAATCTTAGAGACTCGCGATCACGTGAATTGCTTTGAATTTTACAGGCGCGCGGCAACTCGCGACGCCTTTGTTTATCACATGGCTATTTGTAAGAAAAGTAAATTAAAAGTTAAAAGTTACCAATAAAATATAACTTAGTTAAGTTAAAAGTTAACAGTTTATAATGAAACTAAGTTAAGTTAAAATTATTGAACTTTCTAACTTTTTAACTTAACTTTTATCTTTTTAACTAGACGGTACCCAACCATTTGAAAATGTGGTTAACCAACACTGATAACAAAGGTCCGTGTTTGAATTATGGAAGTTACAAGAGTGGAATACATGTTCAGACTCATGCAAACATATTACAAACATTACGCAACAAATTGTATCCTACCAAACTGCCTGAATTCACGCCAAAATTAAAATCAAGGTATATATGTCTAAACATTACGTGTACAATTATAAATTATGTTTTGTCAACCTAAAAAAAGAAGAAATAGTTATTATATTTATGATAAACAGCATTAATAATTCTGTTCATTACCAGAGGTAGAGTGCATCAAAGTGACGTTTCTGAAGGATGGTCTGTACCGCTTGGGTTCATTCCCGATGGTCCACTGGTTCTTCGTACACAGCGATTCTTGTATGACAAATACAAACAGAGGCCTGCGCAAGTTCAACTTTATGCTACGATTCCGTTAGTATACATATAACGATAAAAATGTCACAAATGTTGAGAAATAATTTCTACTAACGTACGTTTATTATTAGGTCTTTCTTTGAGTTGTTGTTACTCTCCATTGTTGTAATAATGTTATCGCTCATGACGCGCATAGAGTGGAGTCGTAAGTTAATTTTAAAAGTACGTATCGAAATATTTACGAGTGTCAAAACTATTTAGATAATGCGAGATAATTAAACACGATATTTGCAGTATCCCTCTCTATTTACATTGGGTTTTATCAGTGACAAAAACCCGAATCTGGAAGCATGGAAATCGATAACAATTTCTTTTACGATGAGAGCCCGTGGATGGACCGAAATGTTGGCCGAACCTACCAACAAATATACGAATCCGCCTAATAAGGAAGTAATAACTAAAGTCTCCGTTGTTTCTCCTGCATACGAAACGACCAGTATTATGACAATCTTATCGGCAATAACAATCCTTAACGAGACCGATATTATGCCTGACAAGTGAGTGAGGAATCATTAATCATTCTCGTGTCTATCTTACGGACGTTTCTTGAATATATCGCAGTTTTTGAATTTGTAATATAAATAATAAAAATACAATAATATTTACATGTTAAACTTCAGCTTTATTTTTATGTTATTGTATTTTTACAGCGGAGGCGTGCTCACTCCCGGTGCTGCATTTGGTAAAACATCTCTGGTCGAACGAATGAATAAACATAATATTAAATTCGAGGTTATATCGTCTACTGTGAAATAGAGACAAATGCAAAAGTAAGATACAATTTTCACTAATAGAATTCTTTTTTAACACACTTAATTTTTTTACTTTAATGCTAACAGTTTTACAATTTGTTGGGTAATGGTTCTGCTACACACATGTTTCAAGATATTTTAAAAGTAAATTATTGAGTTAGGCAGAAAAAGTGAAGGATCCTTTTACATTAAGCGACTTTATGAACACTATCGAGAACAATTCATCTATTTAATTCGATGTGTAATTAATATATATGATAATTAATGTGCGCTTATCAATATGTACGTATATCTTATTATATAAATTTATATTCACGCTGGCCTTAAAATGCGTTTTAATATCCCTTATAGATACCAATGATTTATTAACAATGATCTCACTAGAATTAAAAGTTCCATTGTAAGTTTAAGATTTAAAAATAGGAAGATTCTTACAAGTCGCCCCTTAATAATATTAAATCACTGAAATTTCACCGTTTATTCTACACGTTTACCACTGACTGTAAAACTCACATTCAATTTTCTTATTTTATTAGTCTTCACATATTTCTATGAACTCACGCCAAATTTTCTTGTCATTAATCGTCACACATTTATATAACTTGTACTAACATTAATCGTAACTTTTAGATCACTTGAAAAGGACCAAAAACTGTGATCGAGACGTTATGAATTTCAACTATATTAAACTTGCCAGACATGGTCAAAAAAGTTCTCATGTTTTTAAGATTTAACTTATTGTTAGAGTTTATCATTATGACACATCAACGAACGCGTACTTTACTAGTCCGCTGAAGAACGGACGAGATTTGAATACGGAATTGTAGTTTTTAATAAAAAAAAAAGACATAGATTCTCGGAGAACGTTATAGTTGTAGTCTTTCTGCAATCGGCTCGTTTATGACCAAAACCCCCGCATGTATGGCGTTGAATCTTAAGAGGATGCTAAACCCGTCTGTTTTGTCGACATTTTTGTTTAGAACTAATCTTTTAATTGGCTTTATAGAAATGCAAAACTCTGTTACGGAATTAAAGTACGCAGCAAAATCTACACTATGCTGGTCGACTTTATATCAAAAACTCAAAAAAATTACAAATTTTACTAATTTTTTGCATACTTGACGACAATATTTGCTTAATACAAGAATTCTACAATAAATATATACAAAATAAGACCAGGATAGTCTAGGGATAACATATAAGAACAATATATCGTGCAATTAGAACTAAGATTAATAGCCTAGAAAAAAAGATTACTTCTAATTACCGCAAGTCTAAAAATGCAATTCTAGAAGACGAAGAAAAGATCAGCATGGCGTGTAAAAATAGTTGCAGGCTTTCTCGAGAGATGTTACTGCCAAACATCTGTCAGATTGTCGGTAAAGCCATGGTGTCGACGATTCTAGAATTCGATCCAAAATCTCGGTCTGAGCAATGTGTATAGCTAATAAAATTATTGCTTTTTCGTAAAAGTTGCAAATTGATTGGCTATAAAATTTCTCGGACCGAATTCTAAAGGTGCCTTTTCATACGCAGCATGCAGCAGCAGCAAATTAGTCACGTGATCCAAATTCACTACAGCATATTTGCTGCTCACGGAAAAGGAATAGCTGCAGCAGCACTGGCCGGCTAGATCGCGTGTCTGCTGCTTTGCTGTTCGTTCAATTGAACTTCACAGCGATGAAGCAAAATATGGTGAAATTTATTTTGCAGCATCTAGTAACAATTCTTCAACCAATAGCAGCGAGTTGCTGCGGCAGTATGCTGCGCATGAAATGGTACCTTAAAGGTACCGGCGATCGATATTGCTAGGTGAGGGGGGGGGGGGGACAGCGCGCCGTTGCCGGCGAGCTTACGTCGCCACTCTCGCGTCTCGCGTCCCCAGCCCTTGCCTGGCAATATCGATCGCCGTGCGGTCACATCTCGCCACGCGCTTGAATTGGACAGTGGGCAGGGCAAAGACGACGATTTTTGATAATTAATTACTCGTTAACTATTGCGAAAATTGCAAATGGCTGTTTCCAGCACTTTACATCCACCTTCTTTTTTGGAACTACTCCGCTACGCCCATTTTCAAGCACTGTCGATAAAGTCTCCATTTGTGTAATACCTTTGATCAGTTCCATAAGCCACTGTACCTGTATTTAATCCGTTATCCACATCTTCAAGTATTCTTTATAAAAAGACCTTTATTCGAGAATATTACACATCGCATTCAAATAAATTAAAAATACAGATTGTATATTTGAATATATGTGCATGCATGGGGATATTATGTTTCAGACACAAATAACGCTCACCACTACCATGAAAAACTTTTCTGCAGATATATTTTCAGAAACGCAGAGCAATCTACAATAAAGATAGATAAAATACGTTATGATCGCTTTACATATCTAACATACGCATTAAACTCTATTTCACTATATACCACTGTATTTCATTCTTTGAATCGATATTTACAACTCGCATCTTTCTTACCCCCGTACTGTGCATTGTTGTATACGCCGCATCGCCGTTTCCCATAATGCTCGCAATAAATTATAAATAGCTATCACTGCACCTGAATCGTCACTTCGCAAATGAAAATCTCTAATCAGCAGACCTCTGTTGCCACGTAGTCAACCCTGCCTCCAAACAAATATTAACTACGTTCTTTTCTTTCTTAGCACGAAACTGTATCGTCGCGAATATGTTACCTTACTTTCTCATATACTATTTACAGAAATGCACATGAAAATTGCAAAATTGGCTTCACAAGAGCGCATAAAATAATCTACAAAATAATTTATTTTATACACTGTTAATACGACTGTGTTCAGCATGCAGTGTCGATAGTCTCGGATCATACAATATAACGTACGTTCTACAAGTCGAGGAAAGCTCGACCCTGTTTTTCTCTGCATGTTCGATGAATATAAAACTGAGGAGCCTTCCCTTATGAAAGAAGAAGAAATATCATATCAGTTCATTATTAATTGGACAACATGATTATCTTTAGAATCAATATTTCAAATCCTTACAGAAAAATATTAATAATTTATAAGGGATGCTCTTGACTATACATAATATAAAATCCTTATATCAATGTTTTTTCCGCTTTTTCTTTTTCTTCTCCCTTTTGGCTGAAACAAAATTGAGGTAGCAAATACCTCCTCGCATTCTATGTTAAATAAGGAAAGCATAATGCTGTATTAAGTGATTTAACAGTTCGATACGAACAGAGTACAACTATCGATCTTATGCTAATATTTACAAGTATGTCACATTGGTTTTGTATGCTCAGAATACAAAACTATGGTACCATAAAATAATGAACGCAAAAATAGTATTCTTACCTATTCCTATACTCTTTAAATCACAAACGCGTCAGAAGACTATCGAAAAAAAAAGAAGGTGTGAGCCAAACTGTGTTTTCACTGTATTTTGATTTGCGTAACATATTACGTTCGGTAGTTACTGAATTAGCGCATTGTCCCTGCGACCGGTATTTCGCTAGCAAGTGCAATAGATGATGATTTTCAGTGTGCATACCGGACACTATCATCTCATCTCATCTCTGTGAAACACGATGTTTTTTTTAAGTGTTTCAATTTTTTTACATATAGAAAATTTATATGTTGGTTAGATTTGTACAATTTCACAGATATTATACAACGCACTATGTCCGTTTACATCTACTGCAACGTCATCAGAGTGGATCGTGTTAGCGTAGAGCTGGCTAAATATGTTACTCTCCGATTCTCAGATGAGAACAGCGAAATCAGGTATCATTATTCGAGGCGGTTATGTGCGCAAGCTAAGTTTCTAAACTGAATATATATATATATATATATGTATATATATATATAATTAGTTGATACAATCGAAAATGCAAAATATATGCGCGTAGCGCGGAAGCAATTTACTTATGTTAAAATGAAATATACAAAAGATACAACATAATCAATTGATTTCTATCAATGTTCGGGAGCAATTCAGAACAATGCCCATTTAGTATTACCTAGAACCTGCGACGCTCTAGAATGTTAAGATCTTTGAAAACACCGATTAATTTGTGCAAACGCTGACAATGTTAGTAACACTAGCAGGAGCAGATACTATTTCAAACTGTTAAACTGGGCCACATCCAGGCTATGCAATAGAAAATATATATTCATGATTCCAACAGTGAATTTTCCTCACAATTGCACAATGATAAAATCGAACTCGAATATGTGAAAAAGAATTAGTTTATTAATAAAAAAGGATTGTAAAATCGTACAATCGTACTTTAGAGTTGTACTTGAGTATAATTGGGCGAACTTATCGGATTTTCGTGCGGAAAAATCACTTCGAATAAAATGATCTTCGCGTGCAACGATCAAGATTCAACGAAATTATACTGGTTACAATCTCCACTTAAAAAGAAGCGAATACACACTATTAACTCGTTCGTATCTCTCATCCCTTGTCGAATTTCAATATGTAAGTTCCGATATATAAAAATTTATTATTTCGAGTTATACGCTAAAGCTATAACTCGATCTCCCTCGTTTCTTCTTCCTTTCCACAATCTACTTAACCGTAAAAGTTTCTAATAGGGAGTACCACACACGTCCTAGACACCTTCAATATCGTTATTATCCGCATATGATAAACATCAGAATAATTTTTTTTTATACATAGATACAAGTATGGTGCATGCTCACAGAATTATTGTGCACCGTGCATTCAGTACTTCTCTCCCATGCAATGAAAGAATCAGTGTCGTCGCAAACGCTCTCACTCGCAACAAAATTATGCACAAAACGGTTTTGATACCGTGTCACAACCGAGGAAGAAAGAAGCACTAGGAGTTGGCGTTTGGTGGCGGTGGTCTTCTATCGAAATCTCGCCTGTAATCTTTGTTCTGCCGCCATTCGTTCGGGTAGCTGTCACCCGCGTAGCCACGATTTCTGTAGTGAGTCGATGGAATATCCGGAGAAGGATAACCACTACCACCACTGCTACCACCATAGCTACCTGGTCCATATCCGTAACTCGGTGGGTATCGGGTATAATAATCACTAAAAAAAAACCATCCACATTAAGACAAAATTTATCAAATAAATCATTGGCTAAGCTTGTAAATGAGATCGCTACTACACACTTTCTTTTGTCGTTCATGAGCATACCACGATCCCGATCTCTGTCTCTATCTCTGTGATAACCACTAGACATCCGACCGTAAGGTTCGAAACGATCACGTTTATGATCTGCGAATCTATCGGAAGAAATTGCAATAGTTAAAAAGCAATAAAAGCAAAGATTTCTACTAATAGTTTATAATCTAAATAATTTAACGTTGGATGAGTGAAAACAAATTCTAAACTAAATGCGGAAATTAAATACTGCAAGGTTCATTTTTAACATTGAAATATATGGATAGAAAATGAGCTTACCCGTACCTGCTGTCTCTCATATCTCTGCTGTCTCTCATATCTCTCCCGTCTCTAGGTAACCAATGATCATCTTCCCTGCTACCACTGTAATGCCCCATGTTATATCCATCCCTTCTCATTCTTTCGTCTTTCCCTATGCCTAATCTATCGCCTCTGTCGTGTCCTCTGTCTCGATCTCTGTCACGATCCCTATCTCTTTTCATATCTTTGTGCTTCGATTCCTTTTGCTCTTTGTGTCGCGATATGTCTGCACTGTTAGTAGTACTCGATGTGGAATTTGGCGCCGACGTTATAGGCGTAATTGTAAGAGCACCAATAGTTACTGCAGACGTGCTGCTGAGATTGCTGCTAACAGCGGAAATACTCGTGAGGAGTTTCTTACTTTGCGTACTGCTATTCGAGTTCTCCTCGATATCGTCAATTTTACGTTTCGTTATTCTGCTATCCTTATTACTGCTGTCTGCCTGTTGTTGCTTATCGAAATGTTTCTCGTGAGACGTCTTTTCATTGTGTTTCTATCAAATAGAATAGAAAATAATTACAATTCTTTTCACTTGTTTTTATTTTCTAAATGAAAAAAAATAGCGAGTTTAACGCGGCCAATACCTTTGCAGTACCAGACGCGTCTTCCTTTTTATCAGGGCTGGATGTGGCGCCGTTACTATCGCCATCTTGTTTCACCACGTTCCTGTACATCCTGTAAAGCTTCTTCGCTGTGAAGTTCGTAAACTTGGAAGCGAAGTACCAGAGATTGCTTTTCCATTCGCCGACTTGTTCAGGAGTTCTATATTCTGCCAGACATGCGTTGATATGATTCCCGATTTGGAAAAGACATCGACGCGCGCGAGCAACTCGCTCTTCCTCACTCAGAGACATATCCGGTGTGTCTAAGGCCTTCAATGCCTTCTTTACTGGCCTCATCTTTTCTTTGCACTGTATGATAAAGTAGTACATAATAATAGTTCATTTTTTTCCCTTATATTTTATCATTCGCATTTTAAATATTTGTTTTAGTGAAGTTGTTATAAGAAAAATGTGTAAATCTGCTAAAAGAATAATAATTAACCTCGTCAAATACTGGTGGGTCTAATTCGCCGATTACATCGACAGCCCTCGGTTCGTTATTCGCAGTAAAGTGCATGGGACCTGCTACTTGCTTATTCTTTTTCGCCTTCTTGTTATCCTTCTTCTCCTTCTTGGCCTTCTTGTCTTTTTTCTTTTCATCCGATAGATTATCCATCTCTTCCTTGATCTCTTTCTTCGCGATGCTGTCTTCTTCTTTTTTAACCGCAGACTATAATTATAACATATGCGTATAATTCATACAAATTCACAAATTGTAAAAGGCTAGTCTTTCGTTTATTAAAACTCACTTTATCAATTCTGGATTTCGATTTTTTGTTTTCATCACCAGAACTGTCGTTATCTTCTACAATCTCTTTAGTGATTGCAGTTTTCATCTCCTTGGTCTTTCTCGGCTTTCTCATTCGCGTCTGGAATAATCGGGCAACTTTAAGTGCAAAAAGAAAACATAACTACATGCTATACATATTAATATTACAATTCACATTCCACAACTCTTTCATACCATTTGCTGGTCAAAGTGTAAGAATGGATGAAAGGATGGGAAGGGTGGGATATTACCTTGCATTCGGTTTCTAATTGAAGAAGAAAGGCATAATCCTGTAGAAGTAAAGAAGATTAACAAAGACATGTCCGCTGACATGTCATATGTCAAGTGACCTTACCACTCCTAACTTAAGATCAATCTGCTTCTTCAAAAGCTTCAAGAGATATTCCGCGCGTGCATTCACGCGTTTGAGTTGCACTTTATTGCCATTGGGAAAGATCTTGTCCCCAAGTTGCAAACTGGCATCTGCTTTTATCGCCTCCCACGAACCCATACCGTGCTGATATATACCCCTTAATAATCTAGTGTCATCCTCGATATTCCAGTCGCATTCGAAATTGGCTGGTTTTAATCTGCAATAAAACATTTCAAATCTTTCGTATGTAATTTTAAATAAGTTTCAATTTTACTCCGGTCATTCTTTTTGCTATATTAATTTTTCAACCAATTATAAATTGTAATTAATTCGACTCACTTGATGTCGAGGTGCCAATTAGCACGTTGCTCAGGATCAGACGGCAGAGCTTGCTCCAGAGGCTCGAGCTCTTTAACCGCAGCCGAGAAAGACTTCGCGTTCACCATTACATTGCCAATCTTAAAGGTCGGTCCGCGTCCTCTCTTACGACCCGGTCCTCCTTTGCTATCTTCCTCGCCACCTTTATTCTCTTTCGAGGTGTTCTCGAATTCTACTAAACACGCGTCGCATCTGGACATCAGTAGCTCGCCTAAGAAGCGCAATTCCGACATTGGTTTCTCTTGTAAGTCCGCGTCCGTCGCGATATCATCTAATCGTTTCACAGGCGCCGGGAACCTTTTGTAACTTTTGATGAACCGTCGTATCTATAAAAGAAAAGCATTACTGTTGTATTAAATTTGTAAAAGATAAAATCATTTCTCATAGAATGCGACTCATTACGTACCTCAACGTCAGTAAAGCTCTTGATAGTCTCGCGCGGCAGTCTCGGTCTACCCCTCTTCTTAGGCCTGTCATCGTCGCTTCCTTCCGCCTCGCTACCTGACTCTTCACCATCCTCGCTATCATCTTGCTCTTTTTTCCGTTTTCTGCGTCCTACAAGTGAATATAGAGTAGTATTCACACGTTTCCTCACATATTTCACATTCAAATGCAAATATCTCTAAAATATTTCTAAAAATACCTTCGCTCTGATTGAGTTGCTGTAAAGTTTTCCGACTTCTCGGCGGTAGGTAAAGATCTTCCATTTCCTTCGACTTTTCCTCCTCTTCCACTTTCCTTCGGAAATTTTCCGGAATAATTTCCGCCTAAAGTACACAAAAGGATATTAAATAAATGATTTGATATATAAAAATAGAATGAAACTTTATATGTACCTATTTGGTTTTGCAATAAAGATAATACGAGTACTGAAATATACATATTTATTCAGAAATAAATTAACAAAGGCACTTACCCAATCTTTACTTTCATCGTCGTTGTCATTTGCCTGATTAATGGGTTCCAAATCCTCTTCAAATGCTGTTTTAAAACTGGCAACTTTAAAGGCTGACAACAATTCGTCGCCAACTGTTGTCGGCGCTTCGTCTCTCGTTTCAGCTCTTCTTAATATCTCATCAACATCACACTACAGAAATTAATAACATTTATTACATATTAATTATTCAAATTAAATTATTGTCAAGCATTTTAAGTTTACCAAACTGACGTCATTAACTCCGAATAAGTGTGTAGAAATTAATAACATTGCAAATATCAATAGAATTTTATATTTCCAGTTAAAATATTCTGCGCTAAATGATTCTAACAAAAGTGTGAGATGTGAAGAAGCTTGTGAAATTCTATGTACAACAGAAGTGTATGCTGATAAACTCACAGCAGGTTCCTCATCTCCGTCTTCCTCGTCTTTAAACAAATCCTCGGCGCCGAATTTTAAAATAGCAGTCAAATCTTCTTTATTAAACGGATTACTATTGGTCCCCGCGTTCTTCTTATCTAACACTGTCCTCCCGGTCGTGTCCATTCGCTGTATCACCAAATGGTCCAGAACCATTTTCTGCTTCGCACGCTCAACGATTTCTTCCTCGACCGACTTTTTGGTAACCAATCGATAGATATTTACCTAAATAAACACAATATAAGTTTGATTACAAGATTGAAGTTTGACACTCGCTTCACGCAAGCGAGCATCGACTCGAAACAAACGCTGGCGTTACCTTATTCTTTTGTCCTATTCGGTGCGCTCTGGCCTGGGCCTGCAAATCATTTTGTGGATTCCAGTCAGAATCGAAAATTATCACAGTGTCCGCGGTAGCGAGATTAATGCCGAGACCACCGGCTCGCGTGGACAGTAGGAAACAAAAGTCCTGCGATCCCTCGGCATTGAAATGATCCAACGCCTGTTTCCGTAGCTCTCCCTTTATACTTCCGTCTAATCTTTGGAATGGGAAGTGCCTCTTTTGCAGATATTCACCGAGAATGTCTAACATCTTCACCATTTGGCTAAATATTAGTACTCTGTGTCCCGTGTCGCGCAATCTCACTAGTAATTTATCCAGGAGCACTAATTTGCCAGAGCCACGAATTATTTGCTGCAAGTAATCTTCGTTAGTCTTTTCCCTCTCGGCCTCGTTCGGTTTCGTGAGAAAGGCGTGATTGCAGCACTTTTTCAACTCGATAACGATGTTCAAGAATGTCGAAGTAGAACCTTTCACGCCTTTCCGCAACGCCTCGTAATTTTTGGTCAATATCCACTTGTAATATTGTTTCTGCAAGGACGTCATTTCTACTCGCAAGATCTGCTCGATTTTAGCAGGTAAAGATTTCTCGACGTCTTTCTTAACTCGACGCAGTATGAATGGTTCTAATTGCTTGTGCAGCTTAGAGTATCCCTTCTGTGCGGCGTTGTCGTGTTGCTTCTCAAATTCTTCCCAAGAGGTAAACCTACGTTCAAACAATAAATGTAAGTACAAAAAAAAATAGAGCAAACCTATGAATACCCTTTTAAATGTATGCTACGTGTATCTAGAAAAATTTTTAACGGGACTAACTTTGTAGGCATGATAAAATGTAATAAGGCCCACAGCTCCTTCAAGCTGTTCTGTAACGGAGTACCAGTGATCAATAAACGATGATTGGTGTGGAATTCGGTAAGTGCTTTGTATAATAACGAATCGTCGTTCTTCAATCGATGAGCTTCATCCACTAGCAATACCGCCCAATTTAAGGCACCCAAAAATGCTTTGTCCTTAAGTACTATCTCGTACGTCGTAAGTATGACGTTGAACTTTAGCCTTTTCGAACCTCGGTAGCACCATTCGTATTCCCTAATCTGAGGAGAATTCATTTAGAAAGTCTCCGAGTGCCGAACGTCGCGGAACAAATTAAAAATAATACTTACAACATTACGAGAATTAACATCGCCCAAGTAAGTGACGAAATTCATGTCAGGTGCCCACTGAGACATCTCTCTCTGCCAGGAAGTCATTGTCGACAGAGGGACTACTAGTAAAAATGGCCCGTGAAGTTGTTGCGTGTGAAATAAGTAATAAAGGAAGCATATCGTTTGGATTGTTTTGCCGAGGCCCATTTCATCGGCTAATATAACGCTGCAAAAACAAATGGACGATTAAAAGATCAAATAAATATATAATGTACATTTCAAAAGCGTCGTTACTTATTAAAAAATCTGCGTACCTATTTTCCTTGCACCAAGAATGTATCATCCAATTAAGCCCATCCATTTGATAATCTCTCAATATTAAATCTTTTTCTATGCCCATGTAAACAGGTTGTTCGTTCAGCTGGTAAAACTTTGGTCTAGATTTGAGAACCTTGCAATGCTTGCTTGGTGTTCTTTTGGATTCTTCTCTGTCGCGAAATTCCGTTATTTTCTCCGGCCATTTTTTCACTATTAAAGTTCCATCCTCCCATGTGGCCTCGGCGTACGACAAATTGTCCCATTTACAATAATAATCAGGAAGTTCGGAGTCGGGTTTCTTGAAGTCAGCTGATGAAAAGAAAATATTAATTTATCACGGCAATTTATATTCATAATAGAAAGAGGAGAGAGTGTTAAAGTATGATTTAAAACAATTAACTGCCGGGATAAAAATTTTCATACCGATAATTCTCTCAACGTTGTTGTAACTTTTCAGAAGATCTTGTTTAAGTTCCAATTGACACTCTAAATAATCCAACTCTTCTGGCTCAGCGTACGCTCTCATTTGTTCGATTCTGTGTTCACGTTTGATAAAATTGTCTAACTTCTTCAATCCTTTTACCTAATAAACATAAGATTATGAATGTACTTCCTGACGTCACGGTTGAAAATTACCAAAGACTTAGGAAGTAAACAAATACTTTTTGTGACTTCAACGTTTCCTCCGATTCCCACGTATTATGTATGTGAGACCAGCTCTTCCATTTGATCAAGTATTGCACCTCGGTCTCTACGTTACTTAGATCCTCTGGATTAGGATCGCCGTTTTCTTCGACAGCGTAGATTGTCGTCACGTTGCCGGTAACTGCATACAATTATATAACAGATATATTCTCTATTTAATCCCGGTTATCGCATAAAACAGACCAACCTCCTTTCTTGCCCATCCTCTGTCCCAAAATTTGTTCAATGGTCTCCGCATTGTCGGGCTCTGTTGACGCAGCGTTCGACTCGTCAACTTCAACCAAATCCTCGCTGTCGGTACCTTCCTCACTTTCCTCTTTGTAACTAACTGCGGTGCCTGTTCGTCTACTAACTTGCCTGATGATTAAGTTTAATGATTATGTCATTATTCGAATCTGCTATTCATATCCTCTTCTCTCTGTTTCTTTTAAACAACGTTTCTCGACACGTACCTTCTATTATCATCGCTGTCGAAGGAAGAATTGTCAGAAGATTCAGAAATCTGCTTCTTTCGCACTCTGGCTTTCTCTTTCGCCTTTTGCGCAGCGCGCCTGTTCAGGGACTTGCTAGGTGGGGGTCTACGTGTCTCAGTTTCGTCAGATTCTGAATCTGAACTCTCTGAATTCCATGAATTGTGTGAACTAAAACAACAAGCCGTGCGTATGAGAATATGCACGTATCACATCGAACATAATTCGCGCTTACAATTGTCCCCGAATTTCATTCAACTTAACGAGACATGCCGCTAGTTTATTTTTTACATGTCAAAAATCTTTTATCGTTTGCGTTTAAAACTTTCTGTGTACTAGGGAATATGTGTAAGATGTAGAGAAATGTGCATATAGCGAAGATAACACCACGAGATCAATTTCTGAAAAAAATGTGATAACTGTGAAAAAAATCTAACAACAATCAGACATGTTTTTTTAATATTCATGTGCAACTGTATGTATTTGTTACGTGAAATAAAATCCGCACAGATTAAGATTTTTCGGAGAAATAAAGCTGTAAACAGTTTAGGGAAATGTCGCATAGATATCAATTCACACATAAAAAAAAACTTGTCTGTTAAGCTTTTAATAAATTCGAGATGTAAACATATGTAAAAAAGACGCAATGTGACGTACTGGAAAGTATAATAAGCAGGTATATGCAAAATCAAAGTAAAATCCGATTAGTGCAAACAGAACGTAAAAACGTAAACACTTATGAATATTTATGCAGTCAAAATACATGTATGCACAAGTGTACCTTTTGTATGTGTGTGTGTGGATAACGCGAGCATATTCATTAAGTGAAACAAGTTTGTTTCTTCTGCGATTGAGATAAAAAAAAGGGCGTCACGAACGTCGCAATAAATTCAGTAATTCACACATTCGAAATACCGTCAGATAACTACATTAGAATTACGCGACGTTATGTAACGACCAGCATTGATAAGATAACGTTGCATTATTTTCTAAATTTATATGCTAACACACTGACGATGATGCAAGTGAAAATTGGCAGGTTCGTACTCTGTGCGGAACATAAACAGAATGCATTCGAAAGACTAGTCGTAAGAAATAGTATTGTTATAGTCAAAATATTCCACTTGTGGTACAAAGTTCGCGACTAGGAATCGCTAACGCCTTCCCACATAAATTTGTGCACGTATCGGCAAGTTTATACATAGAAAAAAAAGTGTGTCAGATCAACTCTTGCATACTCAAATTAACGCGTTCGCTGTTTTGTATATACGCAACAATCTACAATCTTCTTAGGCCCGGTTTCGTCGAACGTCGCTTAACTTTAATCTTTTAGTTCACGTTTGTCTCTTTCTAAAAGTAACAGTTGAAAAGAGGCAAAGAACGAGTTAAGCTGAACTTAAAGTTAAACAATGTTGATGAAACCGGGCTTTGAAAGCATTTAATAATCTTACTTTCCAACAATATTACAGTCTTATTTAAATATTATATTTTAATCATTATAATCTTTGATTCAAAAATATATTATCTTCTAACCAGTATTGGTTCCTTTCTATTCAACAAAATTATTCTGCAATAATAGGCACATATTTTTCTTGATCGAATTATATAAAATTGCTTCGTTTAAGTAACTTTTCCTTCCTTTAACGAAATATAATCTTATTACAGGATTTTCACGTTGAAACTAAACACATGCTCGAAAGAATATCCTTTTTTTTCTGCGTACATTTTCCACATACATACGTGGAAAATGTACGTGCTCCGCGTGCCTAAATTCATACGGGAGGGCATCAGTGATCCCCAGTGTACGAGCTACCTATTTCACATTGGCCATCAATAATTGCGAGCTGGTTTCATATCTGAATTGGCGCATTGCAAGTTTACCGCGGTAACCCGCTCAGCCCCCGAGTTACACCGATCGTTACTGCCAAGTCGACACATCCTCCTCCACCTCCCCCGACGATTTGTCGCACTTACCCTTTCTTCTTAAATTTTTTGCGACCGTCACTGTCGCTCTCGCGATTCGTCGCGAGTCTGTCAGGCTCCTTCCTGGAACGGCCCGACCTCCTGATGCCGTATATGTCAGGATTATCGTCCCACTCGCGACTAGATTCATGTTTAACTCTAAGCTTTGCCTCGGTGCTGTGATTCGAGCCTTTGCTCTGGAAGCTATCGCTTTGTGCAGCAGGTGCATCCGACTTCTCCGACTTTTCCGAGTCGGAGCCCGATCCGGAGCCGGAACCGCTCGAGGAGCTAGAGTCGCTGCATCAAGCAGCCAGGTAATATTTTATTTCACCAATTACATACGGGATGACGGCGCAGCGGCTCGAAATACACATTTCATCAGAATGATTAACGCAATCGTGGGAGTAGTTTACCGGATACAACATCGTTGACATATAAATGATGTAGAAATATGCAATTGCTATAATTCTAAACCTTCGATATCTTAATTGTTTCATTCCAACGATCGCCCCGGGGAGCAAGTTTCTTCAAAATTTCAAGTAAATTAATTTCCAACATAGGCTACGTATAAATTATGTAACGTACGAGACGTAAGAAAAGTATATTATGCACATACCGAATTTTAGGCACACTAATTAGAAAATGTGCATATAATGTGCTGACAAATGTACAAATATGAACCACTGATATCGAAATGGACTACGTACTGTGCACGAAACTGGATCGAGTTTTACTTTAAAGTGTTGAAAATGTGTGTAAATTCTCCCATGATTTGCACGGAGATTCGGGTTTCGTACATTGATCGCTCGAAAGTATGTTGAGTAACGCTACAGACTAATATTAGCAGTTTATCTAACACACCGCGCCGGTGTTTTCGAATGGAACGTTTCAACGTGGCATGAAAAAAAGGGGGTTGTGTGCTCACAAAAAAGAACCCCGAAGTAGGGTATACATAAAATTAGGAAAACTGTTAAGACACTGTTAGTGCTATACGAAGCTGTAGCAATACACAAGTAGCTCATTTGTGAGTGGCACCGGTTGTGACGAACCCTTACACATTAGAGAACCTGATATACACTCGTATTCTCAGTTTAATCAATCTTTGTATCGACAATACATTAAACCGACCGCATCGTCCCATAGACACAAAAATAATTAGCGAATCTAATCAATGTCGAAATAATGAAATTTGCAAAGGCGGAAAAATTACCACGAGCCACGGTAGTGTCTCGCGCCAGGTATAAGCGTAGCTCGCGTAGCTAGAACCGCGCGCGCGAGATATTCTCGCGGGCATCAATAGGGCATTCGAATGGCAGCGCGCATTCTGAGAGCGAAGTTCTCGTTCCCAGAATGCGCGGCCAAAAACTGAGAAACTCAATCTACGTCGGATGTTTCGTTCCCGTAAGGCAAATGGTAAAACGTCACTGATGCAAGTTCGTGTATCAGATCTCACAATTTTCAGGGATACGAGCCGGATCCTCGTGTATACCCACCTCTCGGATCCAGATCCCGAGCCGCTGTTACTGCCGGAAGAGGAGCTGTCGCTTTTGCTCTCGTTCTCGGAATCGGAACCGGATTCCTTACCGGATTCGGATTCTAACGTTTTCTGGAAGTCAATCATATCGGCCACATGTAATCTTATCCTTACGCGAGATATCGCACGTCGCTCGTGTTGTTTGGAATAGTTTTCGCTTTCGTAGTCGACGCTTATCGCAGAGACGCCCTAGCATTGATTATTCTCTCCCGCCGATCTTTTTGATTCCGTTCCTTTTTTTTTAATAATTTTTATTCCAGGCGGACGGTACAATCGTGTGGTTACGAGGTAATTCGCAGTCGGAGGAAGCGGCGAGACGCTTTGGCGCGTCCTTTTATTTCCCTCGGTAATCGGCCCGCAAACAGAAATATCGCCATCAGCCTGAATTCAGTCCTCCATTTTGCGGCCGTCGTCCGCCATTTTGTCTTCTCGGAGAAGGGAAACGGTAACCCAAAAACTATCGTTAAAACACTCGTTTACGTCGTGTACTTGCACGATTATTTTGTGTCGAAATGCAAAACCCATAGGGACTAATTGTGAGAAATAAAGACACGCGTCGCAACGCCTAACCCTTTGCACTCCGAATTATATTTCATCTATTGGTTCGGACTTGGAAAAAATGTCGAGTGAGACTCGACGAAGAAGCTCCCGAGATAAAAACTGATGTCGAGAGTCACACTCGAGATACACTGAGAAAGCAGTCTCTGCAAATTTATTTGTGGCATACAACGTTTATTTCACTGAAATAAACATTATATGCCTCAAATGTTTATTTTAGCGAAACAAACATTATATGCCACAAATAAATTTTCAAAGACTTTTCTCTCAGTGTAGGAGTGCAAAGGGTTAATACATTCCTCATTACTGAATTCCGCAGGCATTCCTTGTATCCAACAACGAAATCCTTTCGTTCGACCGCGTTTCGTTATCCGCGACTAAACGCGGGCGGAGTCTTTCGAGATCTAGTAATCGGCACGTTTGCATCGGCTTATCGCGCACACATTTTCATAATCATACGAGAGGAATCTGTTCGGAAACGCTCAACAAAGGTGTGGATGCTTAATAACAGAGATCATCATTGAAACAGGTCATATATTTATTGGATATTTCAACAATTACATATCTCAGTGCTCGATTAAGATATGTAAAAGCGTACAGAAATATATGGTTCATTATATTATTTAATTCGTTTAGCAAACTAGATATACGTTATGCACTAATTAGTTCGTATTATGCACTGAAAAAAAAATCTGATACATTCAACCAGTCGTCTGTTAGAAAATGGACGAATCAGAATCCCCTTTAGGATCTACCAGACTTGCAGTGAGGTCTAGCGAACTTCTGGTTACGAAATTTCTTTCATGGCAAATCCTAAAGAAATTCTGGTAAATCCTAAAGGAACTCTGACTCGTCCATTTTCCAACAGACGACTGGTCGAATCTATCAGACCTTTTTTTCAGCGTGTATTTTATTGAGCTTCAAGCAGATTAAAAGCAAGTTAACGACATTTGCTGGTGTTCCAATTATGCTTGCGTGTCTCTCTTGACGTTTCGTATAATTTCGTACGTCTACAAGTCTACACTGGCGAACACAAAAGTGACAATTGAGATTCGCGTCTAGCGTGTATCAAAAGGGAAATACTCGGGTTACGAGAGAGCGAAGTAAAAATTCTCTCTCTCTCTCCCCCGCGATCTCAGTGCACGGGCTTTCGTTTTCATACCTACGTTAACTGAGCGTAGATTCCTTGCTCTCTTTCTGTAACAAACGTTAGTGATACATGCCACAGTCCCATCCGGCAGGCCTCGGGCAGCGATGCACGAGTAAATATTCAAACAATCCCTATTGCAACATACACTGCCGACGCTGCGAACCGCTGTTAAAAATTTACGAGTGCGGCACGCGGGCCTTTTCATACATTTTCCCGCGGCAATGTTTTGCACATTACGACGGCAGAACGTACGACTTGCGGGAAAAGTTTGAGCTCAAATATTGTCAAAGAAAACGAATCAGCCTCGATTTACTCGTGGAGCAGTGTCCAATATTATTATGATAATTTACGCTTTATGGCTCGAAGGGGTGCGTTGTTAATTAAGAGAAACAATGCGCGAGTGTTGCTAAACGCGGAGGGAATCCGTTAAACTCAAGTTATAAACCACAGTTACAGCTTACACACGCACATATATACAAGCATTGTAATAAAACCCATGGTTAGTTAAAGTATCTTGCACACGTATTAAAATGGCGTAATGTCCAGCAACTGTATCGCCACAAATTTTTGCACAATTTTGTTCAACTAACCCCGTTAGCGCTCCAAAAGTTACAAAAATTCTCCCGCTAATCCACGATTACCAAGCGCGCGATTGTTCTCAATGTTACCGCCGTGACGCGTAAAGATGGATTTGTTGTCGAACCGAATAAAAATCTGTCGCGGGGCGATGCAGTTTTGCTCAAAGTACGTTTCGCAGTTGCAACTCTCTCGGTCTCGTGAAACCGATGCGAAAGAGAACCTGCGTTAAATCGAGACCATCCAGTGGTGTAAAGCTCCTTAAATGGACCCGATTGCACCCGTCGCATGCCAAAATTGCGGATTTCCTACGAAAATTTCCGCCAGGAGCCTCGAGGGGTTGAAAATGCACAATATTTCCGGCGCTACCCGAATGGAGAGGCGTCGAAACGACGGGTACTTGCCGTGAGAATTGCGCCGCACACTCCTGACGAGCAGGCAGGACTGTGCGCGACAATATTCGAGCTCAATTTGCGAAAATGGGTACATTTTCGATTTCGAAATAAGCTGGACGGCAGGCCGGGGAGAAGTGCGAGGAATCGTTCGCGACGTCGATCAGGATGGTACAGCGATGTTTTCTGTGAAAAATATCGGGTTGACGCGATGTAAACAAACCTTATAGGTTATTGAGGGGCTGGGAAAGTGGGCGAGAGCTGGGAAAAGTCGCGGCCAGGGTAGCGCGGCTTCCTGAGCCCGGACGGCCCGACGGACCCCGCCCTAGGCGTAGGGAGCCCCCGCGGACGGGCATCGGGGCTTTTCTCGCCCTCTCGTCCGTGTCCGCGTCGCGCGTCGAGCCGCGGAAACGCGAGTGACTAGCGCGATTCTCCCCTATTCCAAACAACACCGCGGCCGCGACGGGCGCGTTCGCTGCGACCGTACGTAATCGCGCGGCGCGTATCCGCGGATCGTCACCGGCGTCGATTGTCGCGCGGGTCCGCGCGCACGACGGCGAGATCGCGCGCGGACCCCGGGGGGCTGTCCGCGGATTCGCACTCACCTGCATGGCTACGGGTCCGTACGCGTCGCACCGACGACCCAACGGCGTTTCGTCACCGACGCGCGCCGCCCGGGATCGCACCTGTCCCCTAATCGTCGCCACCGGCCGCGCGCACACGTGCCGCGATATCAAGCCGCGCTGGGCGCCGCGGGCCTCGACATCGCGGGGAAACTCGGCAGTGCAGCGCGCTGTATGCTCACGGCTCCGCGAAGTAAACCGCCATTTTGTGAACCAGACCTGCTTCTTCGTCTCCTCCCCACCACCGCCGTCGCGGCGGCTCTCCCGTCATGCAACGCGCGCGCCATCTCGCTCCCTCGCCGCCTGCGTCGCTCTCGCCCTCCGCCAATCTGGGGCGCGCGGCCCACGGGACGCGGCGCCCGATTGGCCGACGGCCGGGCGGCGCAGGGGGGGGGGGGACGGAGAGGCGCGCGCATCGATCAAGCGGCGCGCCGTCGCGTGCGTGCGTGTGTGCGTGCGCGCGAGCGCGCGCACGCACACCGGAAAAGCGTCCGTTGAACGAAACGTAGAAATTTCTCACGGGCGATTTTCGCGTGGGAAACTCGCGCCGTGCAAAACGCCGCGGCGAGAGGCGCGTCGAGGCCCGGCGAGTTTCGTCGCGTCGTTTTTCTCGCGCGGATTCGCGCTCGAGCGACCGCCGAGCGTCGGAAGCGGCGAATCGAGGCACCGTCCGTCGCACGGCCATTTTGAGCGACTTTACCCAGAATGTCCCAGAAATTCGGCGGCGCGTCCTCCCGCCGATCGACCCGCCACGTCGAGGCTCTGCCGCGCGCGTCGGAAATGACGCGGGCGACGGCCCGCGGGAAAAAAATGCCACGTTCTCCCCGCCGGAAATCGTCTCGCGGAGGCTCGCGTGCTTTCGAAACGGCCGCTCCGGATACGAGGCGGCGGACCGTTACGTAACGCGTCGACGTGTTTCGCGAAGCGATCGACCGGTCTCGTCGGACGCGCGACGGCGAGTTTTACCGACTAGCTTCCTCCGAGGAAAATCCGACATCTTGGAAGAGGGGAAAATCGCGCAAACCATCGCAAATCGTACTTTCGACATCGACCCGTTTTCTCTCTTTCTCTCTCTCTCTCTCTCTCTGTCTCGCGCGCGCGCTGCGTCGCGCATTCAACCGTCCAACGTATACGTACCGTACACAATAACGAAACAACGAATCGTTCGACGGGGGCTCAGGAACTCGCGTCTTAACTCTAGCACAAATCTGTCGTGAAAAGCAGGCAGGAGTCCAACACTAACCGTCGGCCCGACGGAAACGAATGGATGGATCGGTCCTAGAATGTCAAGCCGGCCGACGTCGCCATGCAAAGTACGCGAGCGAGGATGACGAGTAAGAACGGAGCACGGCGGGCCTGGCCTTCCATCAGGCGTGTCGGGAACGGACGGACGGAATGGACGCCGCCGCGGAGAGAATTCCGTGCGGGCGCGTGTCGCGACAGCGCGAAAACGACGCCGACTGAGCGGCGCGCCGCGCCCGTCCCGATGGAAAGCCAAGCGCGGCCGTCTCGCAGACGATGCGACTGTCGTGTCATGGTGAGAATGAAAGACGAAAAATATTACCTACACGTCCGTGACAACGCCGCGCCGGAAAAGGACGAGGCGCCCGTACTTCCGGTATATGTATGCCGCCCGCCGCTCGATTCGAGAGCTCGATCGGCGCCACCGTTCGCGTTCGAGTTTCACGGCGGGCTCCTTCAAACGTGCTCGCCGCGGGAGGAGACGACGGGGGTCGCTTTCGCGTGTCGTTCGACTTGAAAGAAACACATAATTAGTTGCTGTGACAACGATACAAAGCACGTGTAATCACGGATTATAATGCATAATAAAAAAAACACTGTTTATGATTGACAACTTTCGTAAGTTCTGCGGGAGAAAAAAAGATTCTTTGCGTAAATTGTGACGTTTACTCGCCCACACAGCACAGAAAGATTGCAGAAATGTTACATTGCAAGATTGCTGCAACGTTTCTGGAGGATTGCAGCAACGCTGAAATGTCCGCCCTCAGAGAGATTGCGGAGCAACATTGTAGCAATGTTGCAGCGCAATATTTTTGGAATAATTTGTCGTTGTTGTACATAAGCAGAGAATTTACTAATTACATATGCATCCGGGCCTTTTTCAATGCACAGCAAGCTATTGCGAGGCAACCTAAGGAGATTATGTCGCTTCGCAATAGATGGAGATTGCGAGCAACACCGCACTGATCAAGTACTTAATAATTCGCCCATTATTGGTATCAACGAAAATAACATTATAAAATTCTCGTAATTAGAAAAATTTTTTAAATAGAAAATATAGTATTTTCATTATTTTTGAAACATTGCTGCAATATTGCTATCGAAAGTTTGCAATTTTATATCCCTGCAAGATTGCAACGTTTCTGCAATGTAACTGCAACCATCTGTGCTGTATGGGAAAGATTCTTTGCGTAAATTGTGACGTTTGACCCGGATTGGTTTAATAAACGGACCATTTTGCGCAACTTGCCCCCTTTCTTTGTCGCAAAGAGGGAAAAAGAAAGCACCGCAAAAGAAAAATGATACCCGAGAACACGAGTGTGAGTGTTTTAAATGTTCCCTCGACGTGTATACGAAATTAATTCGACATACTCGGAAAAAATGAACGTAAAATGACTCGACATGCGCGCAGAATCGGAGGCAATTTGAAGATCGAAAGTTGAAGCAATTTTGCAAAACATGATTATACGTCTCGCAAGTTAACGGTACAAACAATTTAGATGTATAAGTGGTTTTATTTACATAACGATGTTGTTCCCGATTAATATATTGTACAATGCTAGTGTTATAGGGACATAAAGTGTTGAAATAATTATGGTTTGTGGTTAACAATATATATATATATGTATATACACATAACATAAAAAGATAATTTCAGTAGTAACACAATCATGCACAAAAGTGAAGATTATAGCACTTCGACACCTAATACTTTGTGCCACTTGGTACTCGTTACATATTTCAACTTTTGCCAAGTTTTCTATTTATGAAACGACAACTCAGTCTTATAAACTAATTCACCTTGAGTTAACGTCGTGCCAACGCGACAAGTGTCGCGACGACGAAAGAAAAAGCTGATGGAGAGATAATAATCGCACATTGCCAGAGTTCGCAAAGATGACAACTTTATTGTTAATGTACCCGTTTCAGATTATGTAAAGAATAAATGATGCAAGTGAGATACTGATTTTCATTGAGTATCGATAGTAGGATACGACTTAAATGCCTTATTCCGGATCTGGCGTTTCCCCGACAACGCTCTGCTGCTGTTCCCTCTGCTCCTCCGTCTCCTTCGTTTCGTTTTTCGTCTCCTTCGACTTTTTGTCGGGGACCCACAGACCGCTGTCGATGCAACGTGACATGTGATATGTCGCCTCTCCTTCCGGCATCGCGGCTATCGTTTTTTGTAACAAGGCAATATCTTGCGACTCGAAACACTTTTGTAAGGCCTGAAACAAATATGAGACAGTTAAGAAGGAAACCTCGAAGCGTCGAGCTTTTATATTCCGAGACAAATCTCCATTGACCTCTGGAAGACTCTCGAACACATCGGCCGGATCGAGCCCACCGGGACCCAAACGAGCCTGTCTCTCCTCTTCCTCGGCTTCTTTAACCGCCTCGGCTACTTTCTCCGCCGCTCTTTTGCATATTCTCTCCTTAAACGCTCGAAGTTCCTCATCAAAGGAATTCTTGTACTCTACTTCGGCAACCTGAATGCGACTGAAAAAGGAGCCGACGCACGCTCGCGGGTCTACGTCCAATTGCTTGGACAATTCCAGTATGTATTGCATACATATGCACTGATGCGCGACGTGCTCCATCAAATTGTGTTTCTGAAAACGCAATTTTACACAATCAATTAACGTAGAATTGTCAGATCAGCCTGTCCAAACTTACCTCTTCCATTTCCAAGTTAATGCACCAGACGACCAAATAGTTGGCGGCATTCTCGCAAACCAGATAGAGATGTTCCTGCAAGAATTTCCTGCTGTCTTCATACTTTCTCAGCATACCAAACTCTTTCAGTTTCTTCTCGTGAGCCTTGACGAATTGCTTCATCAGCTGCTCCTTTTCCTCATCGGACAAGCCCGAATCGTCGCTTCTCTTAGCGGGCGCCGTGTTTATCACAGTTTTTGTAAAACCATCTTGCCCAATAGTGTCTATGTTCCACGGTGTCAATTTCTCCTTCCGCTCCATCTCCATCTCCGTCTCCTGGATCTTCTTCTCCTCCTTCTCCAGTTCCTGAAGCGCCTGCTTCAATGCAGTGAAGTCTGACGATTCTTTATCTTCGCTTTCTAATTTGGCCAACTTCTCCTTTGTATCCTGGAGTTTTAGCAACGTTCTAAAATGAAGAGTGTCGTAACAGAAATTAACTAAATCTTGTATACAGAGGAGAAACGTTATTCAACATATTTCAGCTCGTACTCTGCTTTCCTCCTCATGTGATCCTCCTGCTCTTTTCTGCGCTCTTCCATTCTCTCCAATCGTGCCTGATGACGCCATCTGAATAGGGATGGTGTGTCGATGTTTGGATGGATGTCATCTTCGTCGTCTGAAATCTAACGATGCGAGTAACAAAACTTATCAATACGGAAACACACGAGTATGTAAAATCTAAATATACAATGTCACTGTTCGACGGAAGATTGTTTCCAAGAAACAAGTGAGTTTTTCAGAAAACAAACTGATAAGATAGGATCGCCAAGACAGGAAGAGAAAATCAACCAAGTCGTAAAAAAAAATCGAGACGACACGTAGCCCTGGTGTAGCGTTTCAGTCTTGTTTAACATTTGTTGAACAACAAGGATAAAATGGTACACTCGGACACTCGGGTGACGTTTCCAAACGCAGCTCCGCGCGAGCACGGGTAACCAATGACGACATGCTGGCCTGGATTCGATCCTGGCCCTCAGCTTGCACCCTTAAAAACGCTAAATAACAAAAGTGTCTCCTTAAGGAAGAATTAAACAATAGAAAGTAAAATAAATCGTGTACTAGAACAAGAAAACTTGCGAAGGGATTAGTATTTGATAGAGATTTGTGGCGATCCGGTATTCGCGGCACGTAAACTGCATTTCTGAAACGCGACAGCACAGTCGAGTCGAAATTCCGAGCGAGTGACGTTTCGCTAAAGTGTCACAACCTCCGGCGTAAGAGCCACGCGCGGCCGGCGAGACCCCGAGCTCCGTCGAGCACATTAAACTGGATCCGCGAGCGGCCGATGTTATCTATCCTTACTTCGATGCTCTTCCATTTGCTGTAATCCACCATCGTAGCGTCCGAATAAGCCCGCTCGGCGAGTCACTTGTACGCGAGGAGCACGTCAACGACGATCCCTGATGCCTGAATCTCTGGCCTTTCTTCCCTTCCTCCCCCTGCACTACCCTGCATAAGTGCATACACACGGCGAACGTATCATGCACGGAAACCGCACGAATCGTCGTTCTCGCTTCCACCTAGAAGTCTCCGATCGCTCTTGCCGGAAACCGATTACCGACTGGGACGAGCTCCCGGTCGGTAATCGCGGGGAACGACGAGAGATGGCGGGTCATCTCTCGTCATCGATTCGTTCGATCATTGAACTCACGGAGACAAGAACTGTGTCGAAGTTCTAGTTTCGAGAAATGTGTAGCCAATCAACTTGCAGCTCTTCCGTAAAGAGATGCAAGTTGATTGGCTACACATTTTTCAAAACTAGAACTTGGACACAATTTTTGGATCGTGGACACAAGGCTTAAAGCCCGTATCAGACTACGGATTGGGAATGGGATTAGATTGAAATTTAACCAATCACAGTAAAGTTTACTAATCTTAAGTTCAGTAACTTTTACTCTGATTGGTCAAATTTCAATCTAATCCCAATCTCAATCCGTAGTCTGATACGGGCTT
>NW_011967112.1:358694-363765 GCF_000949405.1 Vollenhovia emeryi | reverse complement strand
CATATCTTGTGCCGAAATGCATTTGTCGAAGTCAAACGTTTGGGCTCCAAGATGGCGGACGAGTCAGCTCCCTTTTATCTAGTAGCTCTAGGCGGGCCGGTTGAAAGGAACGACGCGAGATTTTTATTGAATATTTGCAGATACAATAAACAATTGTATAGACAATTATGCAATCAATCGTTCTTACGTAGGACTACTTTGGACAGCCTAGATTTATTCCTATCGGGCTGAGAATCGTCGACGTTCGAGTCACTTCAAGTCGAACGAGGCGCTACGGAAGAAAGCTCGGTTCTTTAAATACGTGTAATTTATACATTGTGAAAATATGATCGGGATGAGAATGAACGCGTTCAACGATACCGGGCTTGGAGAACCGGAGCAAGATGCGAACACGGCTCTCATAGAGCTCGACAAAGGTTCGTCCGCACCGTTGACTCTTTCCTAACCTGCGACACGCGAATATCCACTTGTATATCGAACCCACAATATCTAAGACGCAAACGTCCAGGAAGAATATCGAACAATCGTATCATAAACGTGGACGTTCGTGCAGTTCGCGTGTCGCCGTAGAGATTTACTTCGGTCTCAAAGGGCGTGTGTTTGCAGGTCTACGCTCTACCAAGACTGGGGAGCAATGCGAAGCCATAGTGCGTTTTCCTCGACTGTTCGAGAAGTATCCCTTCCCGATATTGATCAACTCGTCCCTGCTGAAACTGGCCGAGGTGTTCCGCACCGGCAGCAACTTCCTACGAGTGTGGGTCCTAAGAGTGTGCCAGCAGAGCGAGAAGCATCTCGACAAGATCCTCAACGTGGACGAGTTCGTGAGGCGCATTTACAGCGTCATACACTCCAACGATCCAGTCGCCAGGGCTCTTACTCTGCGTACATTGGGCAGCGTAGCCGGCATCATTCCTGAAAGGCAACAGGTAATACGCTTAACTGTTTCATAGGAAATAAGACAATCTCCAGCCTTAACAAGGGAGCCTTGTAATAAAGTTATCGACTACCGTTTCGCAAGGTGCACCACAGCATAAGAAGATCCTTGGACTCTCACGATTCGGTGGAAGTGGAAGCTGCGATATACGCCGCCCAGATGTTCGCGGCGCAGTCCAAGCTGTTCGCTGTGTCCATGTGCAGTAAGATTTCCGACATGATCAGAGGACCAGCCACTCCCGCCTCCATGAAGCTGCAGCTTATACCGATTCTCCAGTACATGCATCACGATACTTTTACAGCCGCAATGGTATATAAGATTTTCTGCCGTTAACACAGGGTGGGGCGATAACTGTTAGGACCTTGAATAAAATGCGTAAAGTAGAGGAAGACCCTGCGAAAGAGATCGGTCAATGTGTATGCGATTACTTAATTGATCGACATGTATATGATTATTTAATTGAAGGTGAACGAATTGTGTATGGAGCTGCTCGCGAGTTATCCGGCAGTGGAGTTTGTCAGAGTCACTCTGAGCGCACTGAGCACCCTGGCCTCTGCGACGCTGATAGACGTGCCGCAACAGGTTGCGTTATTGCTGCGGTATTTGCAGGACGATCCGAGGCTGTCTGTTAAACGCCACGCCTTGCATCTTTTGCACAGTTTAGCTAGAAGAGGGGCGCATCTCTGGCCGCAGGGCGCCCTTAATAATTTAATTGACACGACGCTCTTGCAAGACGGCGTGGGAAATACAGATCTTCTCATCCGTACTTTAGACGTAATCGAGGTCAGTTAAGTCGACATAAGTCGCTTTCAGTTGCAAAAGTTTCTTTTATACCTTTATTAGACACGTAAGCGCAAATGTTTGTTGAAACGCAGGTACTGAGCCAAAATGCTGCAACGTGCGACGCAAATATGGAGGAAAATAGTCCCTTGTTGCAGTTGTGTTTAAACGCGTGTTACTCGCCCAATCCGTTTGTCGCAGTAAAAGCAATCACTATACTTTCTAGAGTTGCTTGTTACTGGTATGTACATGTAAATCTTTTTTCATCGACACAGACGAGGCGGATAGTGGACGTGGATTATTTTGTTAACAGTTATCAAGAGGGATTGCCCGCTTATGGTATACAGGACGTGATTTCCTGTCTCGAATCTCTGATCGTGTTGCTAGTTTTGGACGACAAACATTTGCACCAGTTGAAGGCGTGTTTACGGTCGACAGTGAAGCTGTGTCAGTCGCAGCCCAATCATTGCGCTATATTTGTCGACGCTATTGGTTCTACCCTCATCAACGCCAGTGCGGAAAATGGTCAGAACGAGATGCAGACGGTCGCGCTGTGCGAAGCTCTAGGCGCTATCGGTAGCTTGGGAGAGAACACATTGCTGCCGCTTTTGCCAGATATTTTGATCAAACTTAAACAGACGTCTCATGTACACACGAAGGTAGATCTGTTAAATATGTAAGAAGACCTGGGTTTTCTTTGTCTAGGAGCAATTTGACTTCTCGACTAAGAGAGATTTTTCTGAAATTCCGCTCTGATTTGAAAAGGTGATGCTTTGCACATTGCTATTCCAAATGGTGGCTGGGGGATACGAATGGAACTCTGAATGCCTGGAGGCGGTGGAGAACGTCGTGAGAAACGTCGACGGTTGGGCAAAATATCGCATTGCGCGTAGCGCCGCGAGATACGGCCATCATACAATTGCCAGCGAGATATATAAAGGTCTGAAAGAAACTGTAGCGTCGGAGCAGCTACATTTCTGGCTGTCCGGTTTAGAGTTGGTTACAAAAGCGGAATGCTGCCTTATGTACGTATTCTCCGCTTTATCTGTTTCGATACTGAGACGATACCTTCGCCCTCTAACGTAATAATGTGTGCACAAAGGAATAAGACGGAAGGCGGGACAAATATGAATAAAGCCGAGATTGTGGAGAAATTAAATGGCGCGGTAGCGCGTTACGCGAGCGCTTGCGCGTCCCTCAAAGCCGCCAGCACTCCGTTGCGCAGCTTGCAATTTCCAAGCGAATATTCGAAATTGCGCTGTGAATTCTTGCAGTCTATAGCGCAATTACTACACTCATGCATGTAAGTAAAGTTACAGCAAATATAATTGCGAGGAAAAATATTATACGGAAATAAATATCGACGTTTTTAGATCTTTATGTACCGCACCACCACCCGCTATAGCCGTCACAGTTGTCATCGCGACGAAGGACGATCTCCAGAGGTACGGACGCGTTACACATCAGGTATAACTTTTACAATCGTTATTGATTTCCGTTATATTTACAGCCTTGCACACACGTTATTGCAGCCTATATTATAAATTGTACTTTGCAGTTAAGGAAATCGGCGCAAGACTTGAAAAACTGTGCGGAAAATTACCAGAGGCTGTACCAGTCAGCCTTCGACGCTGATCCGGGATCGTTGACAAACATTCGGGCGTATCCTTTCGCCAGTGTAATTTTTATTTAGCCGTCATTTAAGAACCTTGGCCATTTACCTTGATTCGTGTCGTGCAGATTACAGGAAATATGCCGGTTACTCGCAAACAGCGTGGAACGCGTTTGCGGTGGACCTGGTATCTCGCTGTATCAGCAGCAGAGCGATCCCGTGAATTTTCACTTCGGCGATTCCGTGGAGATGCGGCAGCTGGCTCGTTGCTGCGCCGAGCTGCGCCGTTTAGCGCCAGCCTGGGTGGGCGGCGACGGCAAGGCCGGAGCAATCAGCCATATGAGGGTCAGCTGCTTGATCTCGCAAGTGACGCTGCTCGCCGGCGGAACAATGAGATTGCCGATCCCGCGGTATTTCTTCCAAACCTTGCAGACTACTAGCATCAAGCTGTCAGTGTCGCCCCAACCGCGTGTTCTCGGCGAGCCGGTTTCTGTGCCGCAGGGAAGCCAGCTAGCGCTCAAAGTCGAGGGGGTATTGCGACACGGTCGTCGGGCGTCGCTCTTCCGTTCTGTCGCTGCCGTGTGCATTTCCATCTCGACGACGCCGCCGTCGAAAATAAATTCTGATCAAAGGGTAGGTAGAGCGTCTAAAAGTACGATTGCACTAATAAAAGTTAAGCTAATCTATATTACTGCTTATTTTTAATTTTAAATATATATGTAATATATATCAGACGTTTCAATGTTTACAAAAAAAATGAGGGATGAGAAAGTTAAAAAAACAACGCATTCGTGAAATTTATATTAAATGATATGCGTTTGCTCGCAGGATTCCAACATAAACGAATTGCAGCAAACGGTAACACCTCATCGAGATTTCTTTGCTTGCGAGTTTTTACTGTCCTTGGGAATACCTGGACCTACGATTATACCTCCGTGCACGATTGGTGCGAACACTGTCCCGGGTAGCGGTGGTCAATATCAAATCACGGCGAGCGCGAGCATACTCGACAAGGACGGCAATGTGTGGAAGTGTGGTCCACGTTCCACTCTCCCGGTTAAAGTACACGAGGAGCCAACGAAGAGGAAGTTACCTTAAGGACACGCAGTATATTTTGTATTTTTATGATAAATTTCAATAAATTCAAACGTGACACGTCTCGCGACCTCGCTTTTAATATAAAAATGGCCACGTATATATTTATATGATTAAACCTACGGATGAAACTTTACTTTCAGCGATCTGTAATTTGTATAAGAATTCAGAATAGAATTTTATTTGTGATTACCGTGTAATAAAAAGAAGAATTGAAAAATCAGAAGAAATGTATGGGTAAAATACACAGCATATAAAATTACAAATAGAATTGTGTCCTAAAATTTGATTGACAAATTATGGATCGTCCAAAGAGTGATCTGAAAATAATTTTACAATTCAACGATTTACATTTATTGAATATCAATCAATTTTATTATTATCTTTCTTTCATTATATCGCTAATTTTTGTTGCGCACCTCTAAAAGAATCTTGTGCCTTACTCAAAATCGCTCACGATAAATAATTCTTCCGAAAAAGTACGCTCGCACACTTTTGCCGAACGCTTTGAAGAATGCTTCGCGTTTAAATATCATATGTGTATGTACGTTCTTTAAAATAATTTTACAATTCAACGATTTACATTTATTGAACATCAATCAATTTTATTATTATCTTTCATTATGTCGCAATTTTTGTTGCGCACCTCT
>NW_011967112.1:348310-358089 GCF_000949405.1 Vollenhovia emeryi | reverse complement strand
CTCGCTCGCGATAAATAATTCTTCCGAAAAAGTACGCTCGCACACTTTTGCCGAGCGCTTTGAAGAATGTTTCGCGTTTAAATATCACATGTGTCTACATTCTTTTACATTACTATTCTACGTTAAAGTAGCGCGTTAATTTTATACATCCCGTTAATCTACGGTACGTCGTACAAGTCTAAAAAACGCGCGCAAGATCGCCGCGGCATCGGAGTGACGTTAGCCGTCAAGTAGCGAGTGTCGACGTTTGAGTGGACGCGCGGGCGACGACCCATAAAAGGGAGATCGCGCTCTCGCGGGCGCACAGTCGCGCACCGTCTACCCGCCGGTACGGTACGGAGCGGAGCCGAACGGCACGCGCGAGCGTGGCAGCGTTGTATTCCCATTTCACTCGACGCCCGGCACTACCCGCGGGAAGCAACAGTTATGCCCTCGAGGATCATTGCCGCCGACCCGCTGCGCTGCTGAACCTCGTCGCGCGTGTGCCCGCGGTAAGTCCACAAGCCGAGCGACTTTTTCAAAGACTCTCTCGACCGTCGGCGTTTCCCCCACTTGGCGCCAACTTTCCACCGAGATTACGTATTCCTGCGGGACCTGTCGGGGGAAGCGCGCGGTCGCTTTTTAATTTCCGACGGCCCCAAGTTTCGGTAATGTCGTTTTAAGTCCATCTACATATTTATTATTCTCGCACAAGTTTCCCCTCGACGAAGGCTGGACGGAGAGAGCGGGCGCCATTTTCGAAACGGCGCGGAGGAGAGCGTAATAAAGGAACGGTGCTGTGAACACTTATACGTGGCATTTTAGGGAGCCGATGAAGTACGTTAAATCATTTTTGCGTCTTCCGTCGTCGCGCGAATATCTTTCGATCAGATCGGTTGTACGTCGCTACTTTCGGAACGTGTGTCGAGGTCTGGCGCACACGATTCAAATCTCAGTGATCGAGTCATCAGTTTGACGCGACCGATTAACGTGCTCGGTCGATAATCGAGCTCGGTAATTGGTGGATTGTCGCGGTGGAAACACTCGCGTACTTGAATAATTGAAATATTTTCTCGAAATTGCGCGGGGAAGCGCGACAAGGATCTTCCGACATTTGCGAGCGACGCTTTGATTTAAGACGAGAATGATTAGTGGACATTAATTTTTGCTGCGGCAATAAAATGCATTTTTCGCACTTGTTTCGCGGTGATTATAGCAGACTTTACTGACGTGTCGTTAAAAAAATTATAACAGGATAAACCGAGGCGAATCGGATCACAGGATTGAGACTATATTTATTACACACCGATCCGATCCGGCCGTAACCGCAAACTTAAGCGTCGTCTACATAGAAGTCGTAGTCGTAAGAGTAGTCGACTATGATTGGTCAATTCTTATGTGTCTGACGAAATTGACCAATCGCAGTCGATTATTCTTACGACTACGACTCTGCGACTCGCATTGTAGACCACGCATTACGCCGGAATCGGTAAAAATGAACCAACTACAGTCAACTATTCTCCTCGCTTTTAACGGCGATTGGGCAATTTTCACCGATTCCGACGTAAGTTAACAGTTACGGCCTTGCATAAACCGGCCCCTTTACTTCGTCCTTTTTCCTCCGCTCGTAAAACAAACGCCAGTGCGTGCACATTGTTTACAGTTCGGCGTCGGTAACTGAACTAAAGTGATTCGATTCGCCTCGGTCGACCCTACTCCGCAACTCGTAATATTGCATATGTTAGATTAACTTGGTTATAGGAAACTTATCGCACGCGGTTCCGAGATAACGTTTACCGATCAAAACGCTCGGCGACGCCTTCGAACGGATCCTTTCCGATCCCGTGCAGAAAACTCGACGGAGATCTCAGATAGCTTAATATTTAACGCATAAAGCTCGGATCGCTCCGCGCCAATCTGACAATATCCGCTCTCTTCCGTCATTACTTGTTTTCGCAAGTAATATCGCGTTCCACCAAGACGAAACCGCGATCGAGGGCGGGACGGGAGACGGGCAGGGAAAACGAGGGTCTTGCAGCCGGGCAAACTGCCGAACTTCGGCTCGAGATTAATTTGACGGGGTACCGCGGGGAGCTCCGGAAGCCGCGGACGCCGGCTTCTCGAATGGAAGGGCCCGGGGAATTGTACGCGGCAACGAATCGAGCACGCGTGTGGCTCGAGCTCGGCAACGGAGTCCCGAGATTGCCCGCGACCGCGCGCGAACCGCTCGGCGCGGCGATAACTGATAGCGAGAAGGGCGCCCTTCCGAAGGGCGCGAGTCCGCGACCGAGGCGAGCTGCCTCTCCGCGGCAGCAGGGAGGACCCTTCCAGGGCGCTCGCCTCTCGTCTTCATCGAGAATCGGGATCCCGCGCGCTTCGTACCTAATTGGATTCGTTGACCCTTTTATCGTCGAGGGCGAGTTAGACGACACGTAACTGCTACAACTGGATTTCGCTAATATTTCAAGAGACGTTAGTGTAACCCTGTTAGGTCATCGTATTATCGTGCGATCGACTGATATTGGATAACGCCATTATTTTCAATTCGGGACAAGTTAAATATTATTTCGGTCGTACACGCGCCCCCGCGAGTGGCACGTGTCCAGGCATATTCCGCGAGGCGGGACGGCCTGACTTATAGTTAAACATTTACCTCGTTACTCCAGAGATTTCCTTCATTTCGTTATCGGAAAATTCACCGGGCGCAAATTCTGTTATCGCTGCATTCTAAAGTGATCGTCCTTTAAGAAAAGCAAATTTAGATTTAGTGTTGCGTAAAACGACCGCTACGTAGGCGCTGTAAACGACTTAACGGGCTTGGGAAAAAAGCGGAAGATAATGAAAAGGAAGCGCTTGGTGTAATTGATTTGTGTGCGCGGCAAACTTAGCGGGATTTCTCGGAGGATACTTTGACGAAATCATTGAAATCGCTCGCATATTATTTCTCGGACGTAAGAAAATATTCAAGACGCTCGAGTGGACCGCCCCACGTTTGACAGCTAAATCTTCGAGCATCCACAGTGTTCACATGTACTTGTATTTTTATAACTTGACTCTGTCCTATGGACGACGTTGACTCACACAGTGTCACTTAACAAGGACCCAAAAATAGGGTCGAAACCGAGGGGGAAACCGCCGAGGGCATTGTGGTGTACAGATTTGCGGCATTGCTGGGCATTACTAGACATTTTTTGGGCATTAGTTTGGGCATTAGGTCTTGCTGGGGCATTACAAAGAAAAAAAAATGACTCGGTCAGTTTTACGAAAGAAAGATCTGAGCGACGTAGACCACTCTGCTCCAAATCCAAAATTAAGTCTAATTAGCTACCACACCATTCACATTTGCCGATGTGAAATATCCCAGATAACAAATCTTTAAGACGTCTTTAACACGTCTTTTAGACGTCTTTTAGACATACACGTCTAAAAGGTATCTTAAAGACGTCTTAAAGAAGTCTTGAAGATGTCTTTTAGACAAGCATGTTATCTGGGATGTTGTACCACATTTGAATATCGGACTTCACTTTGGAAAAGGAGCCTCGCCAGCAGAATACAAGTAACAATTTAATAATTTACTCTACCCGTGCGTTAACGATTTTAATTAATTATTGTATCATCGACATATCTTTATAGGGACAATATACGCTGAAGATGACTAAGTACAGTCGAAGCAACTGAACTTCAACGACGCTGCAAACTGCGCGCAACAATTTAAGAAGCATCGTTAAATCGCCACTCTTTGTTAATTACAGAACGGTGAATCGCGATGAGAGACACATCGCACGTTACGTTCACTCGCTCTAAAGTGAACACCGATCATTTCTGCGCGGGGCTTTTGCAAAGATCCCCGCAAACTACAAAGCAAATTTTAAAAAATCATAGCATCTCGCGTGCTCCGAGTGGATATAAGCAGATCTCGCGAGTTGCAAGAAAGTCTAATTTCTTGGTGAAATTACTCCCGGTGAAGCTGTCGTATCCGTCGGGGGGGGGGGAGGGACAGGGGGGCCCACACCACGCGCATTGCCAGGCTTAATGCACAATGACTATGCCGTGTCGGTAGTGAGAATGTTGCGGTTAAATCTATATGTAAGCGAGAGAGAAAGGGAGTGTACGATGTATGCAGAGGCTGCGTGATTCAAACTGCTTTCACAGATAGAGAGAGAGAGAGAGAGAGAGGGAGACACAGACGAGATCGTCGTGTGGTTGTGCTAAATGGTTCGCAAACTAATGTTCAAAATTCGGGCATTGCCGCGGGACCGAGGGAAGATGGGGCGGAAAGGAAGGCGCGCACACGTCTTTCCAAACGGAAAGAGGGAAGCGGATGAGGGCGAGAGTTGTACCAACCGAACCAGGCGTATACGTGTAGCATTAGCTTGCTCTAAAATACTTGCCGTACCTCGTTCAGCGAGTATCATGAATTATTAAACAGCGCCCCTTCGTTCGTCGTATCTTTAATTATTCGTCGGGGATCAGAGGAACGCATATAATACAGCGCGGTGAGATGACGCGTAGCTCTGTGCTAACACGAGTGATTATAAGTAATGGTAGGGCCGCCGGTTCGATCCCGGCCCTCGGTCTTCTTCCCGCATATTTTCCCCGGGAAATTTCAAAAATTCACCGCCTCAAGGAGGTTTAAGCGCCTAGTCCTGAATACAGTGTTCAACCAAGATTAAGCGCGTGAGTCTGAAAGAATTTTTAGAAAACACGCTGATAACCTAACGGTTGAAAGGCGTAAAAAAGGCTAAACAGGGGGGGGAAAAAATACAGCGTGGTCTCGACAGACACGAGCGAAATAAATTGTCAATCATAAAGTCATTTAGGGCTTTAAAAGGGATTCGGATGGAACGGGGCTATTTCGCTCATTGTTGGCTAAAGACAAAATCAGCTTAAAAATTGTCGAGCCAGAGAGGGGCTTTTCAAGTCACGGGGGTGTTTTTTAACTTTCGGTCTTGAAAACGTTTTACCCGAATTTCCCTTTAACTGACCGAAACAGCCCCGCCGCTCTGTCCTGTTTCTAAAGTGATAGAAAAATTGTCGGTACACATATGGCGCTGATTAAGATCGCATGCGAATTGAAAAACTTGCGCGCGAGTTCGTGTCCCGGGCGAATCCCTCGTGGATACTCCGCGACGCGGATAGGTGCGCCGGGAAATGGAAATAAGATTCTGTCCATTTTTCCATGCATAGAAAGCGCCGTTCCCTTTGTATGCACGCAGAACAGATATCTTATTTTCCGGCGTGCGATCAGAACACAATTTGCCCGCACGCGTACCAGGATTTTGTCCTCGCGCGAGATGTGCGCGAGATCGATTAGCGTGCACGCAGAAAATAGAGCCCGCGTCGCCTCCTCTCGATACAAGAAAGAGAGCAAAGTGAGAATATTGTCGGAAGACGGACGGCAACGTTTCGTATCATTTAATAAGTTTCGCGAAACTTTGCGACGCAAATGCGCCGCGCGATTTTCTTTTATAAACGAGGAATTGCTCTGTCATTTATTACATTTATTTTTCTCATAACTACGCTGCGCGACTCTTTAAATTGCCTCACCTGCTGCACGGTGCACGTTTCCACGCTGTAGTAGATCTGAATGAAAATGCGCTACAATGCAGCAGCAGCAGCGTGCTGTACGTCTTTGGTCATTTTATTGTTGGAAGAAACATGTCCAAACCGCTGGAGCATTTTGCTGAGAACTCGGCTCGTATATATCGGTATCGGCAAGTTCCGCTCGACAAAACAAATTGCTTATACCGTCAATGGAACTTGCTCGGAAGTGTGTGTTCGGTTACGTATCGATACTTCATATAAACCGTTTGTTTAACTTCCGAAGTGGGAGAGAAAAGCGCTCCCTCCCGAGACGGTGGGCGGAAACTGAAAAATTCCTCGGAGGGGGGACGAGAGAAGCGTGTCGAGATACAGAGACATAGAGTTAGGGATAGGAGATGCGTCTCGCAAAAATCCTGAATAAACAAACCTCGGTACCGGGATAAAAGTAAGTTTGTTCGCTTATCTAACGCGCGTGCAGCCGCTACAAGCAGCGTCCTTGTGCGAAGTAACGAAATGTTGCACACGCGTTAAAGACACGCGGTTCTACATTGTTTCCTCTAAGTTTCATTGACGCTGCGCACCTTTCAACCCGGTTGAAATCCATAGAAAACATCATGAGCGAGAATCGCGCGATATCTTTTTTCTCCGGTATATACGCACGTAACGATGCGAAATTGATAAATAAGGTGAATTATGCTTGCACACAACAAGAGTTATTGTAACATAAAAGTATTTTACGATATTTTTTCACGATGTATAATGTCGTGCGCGAATAGAAAAATGAAAACGTGGAATTATGTCTCTCGCAGAATCGCATTTTTCGCTCGAGATTGCTATCTATATTGCTATGTTACGTATACTATTTATACATTACCTATTATTATTGTTAGTTATTATTAACTGTAATGTTGCACATATATGGAAAGTGTGTGCAATATAACGGCAAATCGCAATCTCAGGCAAGAAATGCGATTCTGCGTAAATTGTAATGCTATTTCCGCGTATAACAGATTTGCCGTTTGAGAAAGTAATTGAGATTACAATTATTTTCAATGCGATTGTAGAAACGCAACGTTGCGAAAAGACAATCAAGAGTTGCGAAATATTGTTAAGAAAATTTCAATAAGCACGTTGGAATTTAGCAAGAGCTGTTAGTGTTCCCTCCGCAATTTAATGGCTGGTTTACGCAAAGTGGACACGCGAGTAATTCGACGTATCCGCAAAGCAACTTTCGAATTTGCGCTTATTGATTACAATATTTCGGCGATAGAAAATGTGATTTTACAAATGCAATTTTAGCAAGATATTAAATGACACATATACTAATTAAGCGAATTACTCGTACGAAAATCTATTAATAATGTGCCAAATTTAATCAATAAGACACGTCATATCGCTCACAAATGACTCTACGCGATTTAAAACGGCCGAGATATTTGAACGGTATTAATAAACCGGTTATTAACCACGCTCGATTTGTTTAATTTTCCGATTTCGCGTAATCTAAACGAATGTTTAAATAAACACAAATCTTCAGAGTTTGTATTTTTCCAAGCGTCGATCGTGTTTTTCTATCGCCGAGGATTTTCGCATCAATTTTCGACAGATAAATTGCTGAAATACACGCGTTTAAATATACGCGGGTAGTCACGCGTTATTGCATTTTATCGGAAATATGCTTGAAAATTTTTCCCCGGATGGAGATCACAAAAAATGGTAACAACGCATCAGGGGTTTGTCACATTCCTACGCACGCATGTGAAAATGATATAGAATTTTATATGCACGCGTATGCGATCCCTTTCGAAAGTTTCGAATTAAGCTGCCTTACTTTTCTCATCTCTCCGGCCTCCTCGCAACATTCTTGCCACGTTCCTAGCGCGCTTCATATGTACACACGTACGTATATAAGTGCCTTTGGAGATATTTTCGAAGGTGAACAAAGTATCTAGTTTATGAATACATTAACGTAAGAAGAGAAGCTGTTAAATTCTTACATAATCCTCCAACTTCTCGAGATCTCAATGACGAACCGCGCGTATAAAATAATACAAATCAACATTGAATAAGGTCCTGCACTTTTGTAAGAATTGTCTAGCGATTAATAAAACTTACAAAAGAGGAAGGACGGAAGGAGAGGGAGAGAGAAGCTTAGGGATAGCGGAAGAAGTACACGGAGAGAACTTTCTCTTCAAATTTATCTTGAAAATCGTGTAATTGTGGGACAACGTGGCATTTTGAAGAACTTTATGAGAGTTTTTTGAAATTTTCTCATAAAATTCTTCAAAATCTCACGTTGTCCCACGATTACACGATTTTCAGAGTAAATTTGAAGAGAAAATTTTCTCCGCGTACTCCTTCCGCTATCCCTAAGCTTCTCTCTCCCTCTCCTTCCGTCCTTCCTCTTATAACTTTTTATTAATCGTGGGACAACGTGGCATTTTGAAGAATTTTATGAAAAAATTTCCACAAACTCTCATAAAGTTCTTCAAAACGCCACGTTGTCCCACGATTGCACGATTTTCAGGGTAAATTTTAAAGGAAAATTCTCTCCGCGTAGAATTCGAGTTAGGGTTAGACAGTACAGTGTCAACGAAACATATAGAAGGAACGAATTGAGATATGAGATTCGTAAACCAAGCCCCACTTCTTGGCTGAAGTGAATAAATTTATCGAATCAATAAAAAAAAACGTTAAATCTCAGTAATCTATTTATATGAGTTTTGCATTTGATATAAAAATCATAACATTTATCCGATATGCCCCGATATTTACCAATATGGGGACGGCTAAGACATCGTGTTCCTCCTTCCGAGCAACACAGCAACAACTCCAAATTGAGAATTGGACCGGTCTATATTTATACGAATGATTTCCTTCGCAAAGAGACTTCCGGGCGTCGAAATATTGACCTCTCCTCGCGGCTCACCCCGTGTGTGTACAATACATTTCGCGAGCGGCGGCAGGCGCGCACGAAAGTGCAGGCGGGTGAGGAGGCGACGAAAGTGAAGGACAGGGGGTAAATGGACGGGTTTCGGGGTAGAGTGGCTTTCCGTTCTCGGTGGAGGCATTTGTTCCGTCGACGCGCAAACGCGCCCGCGCCTCGTAATAAACATGCCGCGCGCCCGCGGCGGGCGGACTGACTGATGATACCGTTCACTGGTAGATCTATGTTATTGGTTACATCTCCCGATACCGATGAGCCATTGAGCACGGAAGCGAGGAGGCATTCGTCGTACCGAAACGAACGGTAGTAATTACCGTGACCGCGCTCGCCTTCGTATACCATAACTCTTTTCCCCTCCCGCGGCCGATCTTTCCGGCTTCACGCACGCTCGCGTTTGGAAATGCAAAGGTTATTTCGCCCCCTTTCGCATCCCTTGCGCGTCCCCCCGCGCTAAGCAGGCACGGGTCAAGCACGAAGAATCGTCCACCGACGCATAATGTACAAGCTATCGATTGAGTCCACTTAGATCCCCATACAGCACAGAGTGCAATCTTGCAGAGACATTGCAGGGATATAAAATTGCAAACTTTCGACAGCAATATTGCAGCAATGTTTAAAAAATAATGAAATTATATTTTCTATTTAAAAAATTTTCTAATTACGAGAATTTTATAATGTTATTTTCGTTGATACCAATAATGCGCGAATTATTAGGTACTTGATCAGTGCAGTGTTGCTCGGCAATCTCCATCTATTGCGAAGCGACATAACTTCCTTAGGTTGCCTCGCAATAGCTAGCTGTGTATTGAAATAGGCCCGGATGCATATGTAATTAGTAAATTCTCCGCTTATGTACAACAAATTATTCCAAAAATATTGCACTGCAACATTGCTACCCCATACAGCACAAAAACCTTTCAGAAATATTTCAGAAATATTTCATGTGATAGATTGAAACGTTTCATAAATATTGCAAAATGTTTCTGCAATAGCTCTGAGACAGCTCTACAACAGTCAAATGTCCGCGATTCTTACACTTGAAAGCTTATAGAAAGGTTTCTGTAAGGTTACAAAAATCTCTTAGAAATATTTCAGAAATATCGCAAAATGTTTCTGCAATAACTCTGAGACAGCTATGAAACTGTAAAATGTCCGCGATTCTTACACTTGAAACTTTATAGAAAGGTTTCTGAAAAATTACTAAAAGCCGGTTTTTCCAAATGTCAGGTAGCTTACCTCTGATAGCATATATAGTATGTGTTACGTATACTATACTTTTTAACCATCAGGTAAGCTACCTAACACTTAA
>NW_011967112.1:337727-346052 GCF_000949405.1 Vollenhovia emeryi | reverse complement strand
TGTGACTCAAAAAGCGAGAAAAATCTTTCTGTAATATTCGCATTACTTTTTCAAATTTATTGCATATGATAGATTTCTGAAACATTTCTGTTGCATCATTTTATATGACATATTGCAGAATTCTGTCAGAAATGTTGAGCATGAAACGTGAAATATTGAAATAATTTTGGAATCTTTCTGAAACCTTTCTGTAACAATTTGTGCTGTATGGGACAATGTTGCACTGCAATCTCTCTGAGGGCGGACATTTCAACGTTGCAGCAATGTTGCGCAACGTTGCTGCAATATTGCAATCTTGCAATGCAACATTTCCGCAATCTTCCCGCAATCTTTCTGTGCTGTGCGGGGAAGTTCGTCGGATCGAGAACACTACCGTGTCTCGTGATAGACTGCGCGTTTGGCTGAAGCAGTGTACAAACTTTAGAAAGAGACAACATACTTTGAGTGGTCGCCCCCTATCATTCCCCTTAGTCTTCTGCTCCCCCACTACTGTACCAGACAAAGATGATGCCGACAACTCACAATTAGCTATCTCGTTCTAAAGTTTGTACATATTTTCAACACGGTAGAGATAGGGAATGCGCCCCGTCCGTTCTTACTATGTCTATGGAATCATCGCGATGAGGTTCACTTTTGTCTGTACGGCCGTACGAGGCTCCCGGGGCGAAAATCTGCATTATACAAATGCTCAGAAGATAAGCGTAGTATATGGACTTGTAGCATTTAAATATATTAAAAAGGCCGGCGCTCCAAGAGCTGCTTTTTCAAGAAATATGACTCTGGAGCACGTTGCGCAACTCATGAGCTGATTATAACTCGGAGTATTGAGAATATGACGCGGGGCATTAAAAACAAAAAGAAGAACGGAAAAACAACAAAGAAATTGAGCCCATGTCGTATTTAGTGATGACTTATGTGACTTAGATTTTCACCTTCGGGCTTAATCTCGCTGCAAATTAAGCGCGTATGCGTGCGCGTAAAAAATGCATAATTTAATACTATAATTTCATTATAAGGCGCTGAATTTTTTAATGGTTCTAATTGAATGGTATAAAATTGAATTATATAATTTTCGCGTCGTTCTTACGCGGTTCATTTTTGAAATGTGTCGCGCACTCCGCTTTCACGTCCGCCGAAAATGCCGCGCGAAGAATTACGGTGATCTCTGTCCCTCCTTTCTCCTCTCCTCTCTCTCTCTCTTTCTCTCTCGCGTCTATAGCGAAATATGAATTGCACCCACGTACCGAATATGCCACGCTATTGGCCGATACACTTTACGTAAATGAAAACGTTCGTCGCGCAGTCCGCGATGTTTTGAGACATTAGCGGGGCGTGTATAAATAATGCTTTGATCTTCGTTTATACAATGGGGTACAAAGTGTCGGAACGCGTGTTGGATGGTACCTCGTTCGCGTCGTTTAAATGTTAAATGCGGCCGTTTGACACTAATCCCTTTATTAACGCCGATCGCATATTCGATATGCAACAGATATCAAAGTAAAACCGAATCGTTAACATTAAATTACGCCTCGAGTGCACAGATCAGACCATAAGTGTGTAAATTTTTACATCGCAATGAAATCACTCGCGTCGCGAGTTTATAAAATATTCTCGACATTGCAATTGACATTTTCCGACAACGGTCGCGATCGTGACGGGGAATTAAAATATTTAATAGAAAAATACGCATTGTAGAGTGCGAATAAATCTCTCGATAATGTCGCGCTTAAATCCAGGATGTGAAAGAGCCTAGGAATATCGGAGGGAATTTGCAAAAAGGCGTGGACGAAGTCCATTTCCTGGGCAGTGGAGCAACCTGCCTCGCATAAATCTTTTCTGCCAACTATTTATCTTTGAAATATGTTTGCGAGCGACATCGTAACCATCGCATGATTCGCATATGCTCTTTCGCGCAACTTCCACAAATAACGTATCGTTCATACGCTCTCTCTCTCTCTACGTATAGCGTTTCTTCACGAGAAATTTATCGACCCACTCAATTGTCATCGTATTCATTTTTATCCTATTTAATTACCGTCAATTTGCTGTCTTACAATTTAGTTAAAATTATAATAACTAGTAAGTTGGGGAGAAAGAGCCAATGCGAGCCAACCGCAGGTGTCCGTGCGAAATTATCCAATATGTGCAACCTTTTAAGTCAATTTATTGAAATATCCAAACGTTTCGACCCATTTTCGGGCCATCCTCGATGAAGCTGGGATAAAAAAAATAATGATATTAATATCTTGTAGAAAAATCTGACTTGGTGCGGAATTTTTTTTATATTACTGATATTTGCGAAACATTTATGAAAAACGTTTGCGCGTGACATAATAGAATTCGGAATCGACGCGACGCGAACTCGAAATGCTACGTAAATACGCCGTATAAAATACTTTGACTATCTGATACGTGTAATTTTAACGTAGCATCAGGTGGCTTCGGTGCTATCACGATAACGGCGCTGTGACAATTGAAATTATTATCAGTTACCGCATCGCATCGCGTTGTCGGTATATCTGACAGATTAACAAAATGGCCAATGAAACCGGGAGTGAAAACTAATTCCGTGTCAGGCGTGCAACAACGTCACGCGGGATTTTATCGTGATAACGGGCCTTTTATATTTTTCCCCATCATTTTCTCCGACAATTGTCAGCAAACGAGTGATGCGTCATTACGGCCGCGCGCGGCACGATATTCGAGTAAAACTTTTATATTTTCACGAGAACTCGCGAGTGCTCATAAGTTTATCCGTCTAAAGTCTCGCGACGGGTTTTAGCGGAATCGCTTCCCGTTTAGAGGCAAGATTTAATATCTGCAACGTAATTCATTTGGATTAGACGGGCGCATTAAGAACGGCGCACTGCCGCCCGAGTAATATGCTCGAAACATCTTCGTGCTAATTAAAATTGTATCGCGTGATGTTTCTTATTATGGCCATAACGTAATTAGCGCGATTGCCTCTCGAAAGGAGAGAGAGAGAGAGAGAACGTTATAACGTTGCGCGAGCGGCGCACAAAGCGGAATGCGTTTAATCGGTATCCCGGACCGCCGAACGGCAGTCGTATAAAAATTAACGGGCGGTAATACGGCGGGCGGGATTTATTTTAATTCAGTCCGCCGTAACTAGCTCGCGCCATTCATTCCCGATCGCGAAATACGCTCGCGCAGATCGAATTGCATATTTCTTCCTTCCTTCCCCCCCCCCCCCGCCACCTCGCTCGCAAGCTTTTGACTGTAACGCCAATTCGTCTTTCGAAACGCTGCGAAACGCTTAATGGGATCATATCTACCGCGCATTTGCTATTACCGGCGCTAACAAATAGAATAACTCACGTAATATAACTCGCAGCTTCGCCCATCTCGCTCGTGCATTCCGGACAAAACATGAAATCGTTACAACGATTTGCCGCACGCCGGAAACAGAGTAGCGCGCTCCTCCCCCTTCCCGGTCCTCGCCTCCCCCATACGCAAATCCCTTTCTCTCTCGTCCTCTCGCCAAAATCGGGGTAATCCCCCTTCGTACAAACCGATTCAGTTATCCCGTGACGAACTAACGGGTACTCCGCCTAAATGGATCGATATTTATTCGGGATAGACGATCCGCGAAAGCGGATCTCTCCCTCGGACGTTCCTATCAGCGCGAGATGGTTCCTTCGCCGGTTTTCATCGAACATTAAACAAATATAGCTAGAGCGAGTCGCGGATCTGATATCACGTCGGTGAGTTTCATTTGCCTTACGCGTATTATAGATCAATTATTATAATTACCTTAGCGCGCGTGGAAAGTTTTCTGAAATTTTCTTCCCGTCATTCTCCGGCCTCTGTAGCCCACATGCTTTTAATCGTTTGCCGGAGAATTTTTTAATTATGACTTCGGACTATCACTTCGGACTGAGGGAGAAACCGCTGACCACAATCTTGTACACCAGTGCCCACTAATGCCCAGTGGGCATTACTTTATCTTATTATCTTATTTTATCTTATTACAAAAAATGCCCAGTAATGCCGCAAATCTGTACACCACAATGTCCTCAGCGGTTTTCCCCTCGCTTCGGACTTTTATCAATTGCCTTCTTATCACATCGGGATGCCCAGTGGCCAGGGAAATCTGGAAAACCGGGAATTGTCAGGGAATTTTACGGTTTATCCTTGACTTTTCTTTGGCTCTCAGTACACTAATTTTTTGTTTTGCCAAACATCAATTTACTTATAAGCGTGGTCGGTAATTTATATTTTCATCGTCGTGTTATTTTATCTCAATGTGTTCAACTAAGACTATTTAAAAAAATGAATTACTAAACAGCACTATCTAAGTAAGTTACTATCTAGTAAGTTGCAAACAAAATGCCAGTCAAGCAACACGAAAGCATCATATATGATTACGTACGGTATCACAAATGGTTTGTAAGGATAATTGCTTTAATTTAAAATTTTGCCTTTTTAAATTCCGGACTGTCGTTCCCCGAGAAAAATATTTCAAGGACTTCGTCATTTAACATTTACTTAAATTGATTTACCGTACAGATGTACGCAAATTATGCATCTCGAAGAAAGTTACGCTAAACGATCAGGGAAAAATTAATTCCGGCTCCTGGAAAACCGGAAAAAGTCAGGGAAGTTTTTTCAGTGAGTTTGCTGGACACCCTGTACATGTGCTTGATTATTTACTAGGAAATCGCTTGATAAGGACCACAACCCACGGTCGAAACGTAGCTGCGCATTTGTTGAATTTATTCAACACGTGCCAGTTAAGGTCGGCTAAAATTCATTCATTGTTATTTATTACTGGCAACTTAAAGAGATTTCGAGGTTTGAAACTTTTTTTATTCTATCCCGCCGTTTGAAAATTATTATTACATAATAATGAGTTCGTTCTCGTCATTTAATAATATCACTCTACTATATATTATAATAATAATATATTAAATATATCATTAAATTATTTATCATTTAATTATTCGTCAGTGATTTGGGAACCATTGAAATCAATATTTTCGCGGCGGTAAAATTAAAGCTCGCCTCTCCCAAAATATACACAAAATTAAGTATATTTTTAATATAACAAATAAACGTGAAATAAACTTGCGTGACTTCAGCCCTCATTTATTAACTTTATTCTTTGACTCGCGCGCGATCGTTCTTTCCTTCATATTACGGATTTCTGCGCGGCGAGGGTCGCGAGCTCGCAAGGCTGAACTGCGAGGATACGCGGAGAGAAGCGCGCTGCATCGCGAAAGGGATCCGATGTCAGGCCCCGGGCGCTATCTCCATTATCATAATTCTTCTTTTTTTTTTTACCAATGACGTCTAGCGGACAACGTAACGCGTACGAAGAATGCGATGCGTGGCACGGTAGATAACAGAAGGGGGTCGAGCGAGACAGGTAGCCAAAAGGGGGGTGAAAACGGACGGGATAGACGCGCGGCGCTGAAAAGGGGGTACCTGCTGTATCTCTATGTGTGCGCCCAGCCCGCGGGGTGCAACTTAATGAGCTTCCTGTGTTGGTTCCGCTTTTAGCGCGTAACTCGACGTCTCTCGAGCGCTCTCGCTCTCGCTCTCTCTCTCTCCCTCTATTTCTCTCATTTATGCGCTCGCCGTTCGTCATCACCCTCCGTCGTCGTCGCGAGTATCATCACCAGCACGTGTATCACGGAAAACGATCCGTCCGCAGCGTTGGAGGCGGCATTAAGATGCAATCACGGCGAGTCGCGAATTAGCCGGTTGTCCGTCTCGAGAATTCAATTCTCGCGCCACGGACGAATTCGTCGCGGAGCGGGATTCCTGTCGATTTTGAAAATAAATCACCTTGCGCCGATGATCGTCGCCGAGACTGATTTCTCGCCGCTCCGACGACGGATGTTGAATTCATAAATTGAACACCGTAATTGTAATTGCGAAATAGACACACGAGTCGAACCGAAAAATGGTATTTTTTTAAGAGATTAACATTTAGCGATAAAGGGAAGAGCACCGTGTGTCATATTTCGTCGAGCGTAATTTCCTTTCGAGATTGCCTCGTGTTTACACAAGTAAAACAACAGCTAAAGTTCTCTGATTAGCGAACATTTTCTTCAAGGCGCAATAATTCGTTTAAGATCTAGATACTACGAGGAAAACTTTTCCACCTCCGCCGCTTCGCGTTACTTTCCCCTTCTCTTTCAAGCCCGGCATCAGGTTATTCGCGCGAGCGCCAATTCCTCCGTTCTACCACAATCCTATCGGATCCGCTTTGTGCGGCGTCTGGAGAAGTAACAAATTCTCCAATTCTTCGACTCGCGCTCTCTCACCGCGGAACCGATTGTTCGTTACCCCGCGAACGGATGAAGGTACGGAAATCATGTATCGATCCTTGCCGAGCACGGGGGTGTTACCCACGTGACTTCTCCTGGTGGCATCGCGTACACTTTTAATTCCACCGCGCGCCGTCCGCCAATTTTTCCTCTCTGCACACTGGCACCGACTGCATATTTCGGTCTGGCTTCTCGGCGGTATTTTTATTCAATTCCGAAGTTTTGTTATAAATTTCACCCCCTGTTACGAGACGTATCTGTCATATAACATTCAATTAAGGAGAAGAGAGTAAATGGGAGAAGAAAAGGAGGGAGATAATGAAGAAGACAGGAACAAGTGAAGAGGAGAGAGAGAGAGAGGGGGGGGATTAAGAGAGAATATGAAGGCAGAGGAGATAACAAGAACTGCTGAAAAGATTAGAAGGGAAGGAGAAAGAAAAAAGATGGAAGAACATAAATGACTCGAAGTACAATGAGAATTACAAGAACGTAAGAACAGAAGAAATTCCAAGACACCTGAGAGGAAGACGAAAGAAGAATGGGAGAAACTTGATTGCAAGATACAGATGTGGCAACGAGGGGGGTAAACATTGGGGAGAAGAAGAGGAGAGGAAATGCAGAGTATGCAAAAAGGAAATAGCAGATTGGAATCATGTACCGAAGGAATGCGAGTAGACTAAGGGAGAGATACAGATAGAGGAGCTTCTTGAGAAAAACGGAGGAGGTTATGGGACGTACAATGAAAAAGATAGATAGGATAAGAGAGGAGAAAAGAAAGGAGGAGGAATGAAGAGAGAAGAAGACTAAAACAAGAGTGAATCAAGTGATACAAAATGGCCAGAGTCAGACAAAGACTGGAAATTGTGAAAGAGCCTAATTTAATAGTAGTCTAAATTCTAGTTTAGCCCTTAAGAAAAAATGCAGTCAAAACTAATAAAAAAACTGATTAACTGATGGATAACTGATCATTGTAACTGATGACAGCACAACCGGTATATTGAAACAATTTTACCAGTTACTGATATAAAAACTGGTCATTTATTCGGCTGTTGTTTGTGTAACAGTAATGTAAAACTATTACAATTGATTATCGACTGTCACAAACTTACTAATTAAGAAAAAGAAGTGATTAGCAGCAGCAGTAACTGATGATATTGAATCAGTAACTTGTCCATCCAAACATCCAAAGCCCACAGGCAAGGATTAAATAAATAATAATAAACATTCAATTAAAACCCCCGCAAAAGTTCGCCATATTTCTTGGCAGGTATAAAAATGCGATAGATTCCGGACGCTTTCATGTAGCCACGACTTTCTCGCAAAACCCTTTCGTTCGCCGAGCCAACGCTCGTCCTAACAAGCGTCACGGCCTACGTGTCTCGTTCTTTTCTACGTTCCTAATTCTTCAGGAGAGCTTCGGAGCTCTCGCGGCCTCCTCACCTATTCTCGCTTCTCTCGCTTCTATCACTGCAAATCCATCGCGCCGCATTACCGAGGGATCAGCGAGACAGACACATATACATATATAAAACGGCGGCGAGCTACCACTTGACGTTTGAATACCGCCGAACTCTGTTACAGAGTGGCCCCGCGATAAAGGGCAACGAGGGGAATGTATCCCCCGATGTTGCAATCCGTTGCGGCGGCGCCAACTTATCGTCGCTAAAGCCTCTTTACGAATGTAACCCTTTTTCTCCTACCTGACTTTCTCGAGTGGCCCGATTTGTCGCCGAATGTTGATCGTTCGCACACGCTGCACTCGTCGCGGCCTCGATGCAAGAACTAGAACCGCCGACACTTGAACCATTTTGACGCGGTCGTGTTAAAGAATATTTCGTTCGTGACGCGATTCTATATAACATTTGTGTAAAAATTTATATCAAATAATAAAAAGGAGTAAGGCGGCTGCCAAGAGCCGACGCGGAATGTTAGATGCGGAATACAAAAATTTAAGGTAGTTCTTTCGTAAAATCAGTTATGTGAGAATTGTTTCAAATTTTTACAGTTTATTCTTTACATAAATACGTGC
>NW_011967112.1:305223-336387 GCF_000949405.1 Vollenhovia emeryi | reverse complement strand
TTATTTTGTTTTAGAATATTATTATTTGCGTTTGCAAACGCAAATGGTGGCACATTTTATTTTTTTAAGGCTTAACGATGAGTGAGATTCGTATGAGAAACAAATATGTTATAAAGTAAAATAGAACGAATAACTGGAAAAAAAATCAAAATTATTGACCGTTTCGTTTCAACAATATAAACAGTTAAAACTGAAAAATGGGAAGAATTATGTAGTAGACATGAGTGTAGCGTAAGAGATGTGGCAACAACACCTCAAACTACAATCTTCCGAATCTATTTTATATTATGTATTAATCGTAAGTATATTCTTTAGAACAATATTGCACCAAGATATATCATTGTAATAATTGAGTGCTGGTTCCTGTCTGGAAGAAACTTTTGAGCATTACTGTCGCGAAACAACTACCTTAATAAGCAACAATCTAACATCCTGTGTCGGCCTCCACCGCCTTCCTTTATTCTTTTATTTGTTTTACAAATTTATATATGTACAATATTAGTATTTATAGCACGAGATATTTTTCATTCCTCTCAGCAACGATATATTAAACCAAGGATTGTCATAAATGACTGCCGAGTAGCTATTTTCGCACAACATCCTATCGCGTGACCACCGCGTTATATCAAAGATGGTGGCCCGCGCTCCTTCTCTTGTCTCATTTCCCGTGGCACGATTTAACACGATTTAGGGGTTGATGGGAGCACGTAAGTGAATATCGCCACTTTTCTCAACTGATATTCTGATACTTTCGCCACCCTCTCTCTGGCACCGATACCCTAAATGCAACCGAGAATCGCAACGGAAGAATCCGCAGGGGAGTAGCCTGGGGGGAGTTAAACGGGGGCTGGGGGACGGCTGCAGCGGTGTCTTACGGGCCGCATCGCGGGGACGCGAAGAGAAAGAGAGTGAATGTGTTAAGGTGCCTCCCAACTTCGCAGACAGTTTGAACCACAATTCTCAAGTTCCATCGGGGAACTCCCTTCGAAACCCAACGTTGCTCGTGCGACAGTGACGGCGCTTCGCGCTCATCGATAGTCAATCGCTATTTCGCGGCGGCCTTTTGCATGCCGGCGTGTCACGTTAGACGTGTAAGTAACCCAGAGAGAGAGAGAGAGAGAGGAGGGAGGGGGGGGGGGGAGGGAGAGGATGAGAAAAGACGGACCAGAAAAGCAATTCGAGTTCCTCACGTCGCACTCACACGTCGTTATGACACGCCTCCTCTCGTGTCGCCTCGAGCGATGGTCAACCGCATATGAATGGCGAGACGTAAGGTGTCTAAGAGATTTGACAAATACGTACGACCTATCCCTGTAAGGTAGAAATAGTTCGTGATGCCCTGACCGTGGAAATGCACAACCATTTCAGAACGAAGAGTTCTCCTGAGACCGGGCTATTATTGACCGGGTGAAATGTACTTCTTCATTTGAAAGAGTGCAATTTCTTATTAAGAACTTGTTTAAAATCCAACGGGACGCACCTTGTATACTAACTGCGAGAAATATTAACAATATAATTTAACGAAAGAACTAATATTTGTAAGACTCTATAAATAGACATCAAAATTCCCTGGCGAAAATAATATGTTTATTAAAAGTTTATAAGAAGTTTGCTTAAATGTTGAGTCAATGTTTTATCTGAGTTGTAAAACATTGATTGAATTGTCTGTGAGACACAAATTTAAACATGCAGTTGTTTATGACATGTTCATGGTTACAAGTGGTCAAACGTTTCCATTATAGTTTTCTAAGTATTTGTAAAATGTTATTGTCAGTAAAGAATTAACCAGGTGTTTGCAACGTACTTCCAAACGGTGTAATCGTCAATAAAACTCTTCGTAAACAATGTAACTATCGATAAAACTCTTCATAAATACATATAAACATCACTTAAAATTTTCGCCAGGGTTGGTAGACGCAAAAAAGGGCAATAAGAGCCGGACGCTAGATATTGGGTGCGGAAAAAATTAATTTTATATTGTTTGGTAGATTGTAACAAATCAAATACTTAGTGTGGTATTAGATGAGAACATCATTAAACCATGTATGAATGCAAGCACGCAGGCGACCGAACGTATGGATTGATCAAGTTCCGATTGTGAACTGCTGTTAACGAAAGAATATTCTTAGCAAGTATTTTTGTAGCTTTTAGCGGAATTGCAGTTGTTATTGTTCACATAAACGCGACACGATCTCAAGATAAATCGCGCTTTAATATATTTGTTTATCGAGAAAAAATGTACGGGACTCGTTGAATGTTAATCTCTAAAAGATCCCAGATTTTTCGCGTTTATTGCGCAATTATAACTCGCGGTATCAAATTTATGGATCCAACATTTTCGTTGTGTAAAGCCGTGCGCGCGAGGGGCGACTGTTAACGACCTCGGCTTTATTCTGTGACGAGTGACACGCTTGTCCGGCAGGAGCCAAGACAAGAGCAGCGTGCATAGTGCCAGTAAAGTCGCGGCGTGGAAAAGACGGTTAAACATTCGTACGTATTATTAGGAGCACGCTTGCAGCAAGGAGTTTAGTGTATAATCGTACAATTTACCCTGTCTGGGTATACCCTGTACAACGCAGGTATCACCGGCACGACTTGTCACGATCTGTTCGGCGAATGACACGAGAACCGAGCGAAGACATCCTGCTGACAAAAAGTTAGATAGTAAGAGATAGTAAATTAAGTTTAACAGCAGGGGGGGTGGAGAGGGGGAGCGAGGAGGGCGGCTCTGACTCCGGGAAAGCCGGTGAAGGCAGACGAACGTATAACTTCTTTTGCAGCAACTTCAGCGGCAATCCCTTGTAACATAATTAGCAAAGTAACTCGCGCGGCGATATCGTGAGAGAATATTTATTTTAAGCTCGGCGGTAGGGGAGGGAAAGTTCGTCGGCAAACTCGCTCGAACGTGGGGGGGAATTTAGGGATCGTGCGTTTGACAGGCGGCCTATGCTCGGGATAAGAGCGGAAATCTCTGCCCGGACGGGGACATTGTTTTTTCTCGCGGTACGCACGATCTCGCAATTTTATTACGTCTCGTAGCGGCATTATCGAGATTCGTTTTAATCCCTCAATTTTTCGCGATATTTGTTATCCGACCTGCGCGTTTCATTCGACGATAGTACCCGGGCCGCGGAGCGAGCGCGATTGTACTCGTTCACTGGCAGTCACATTAATATTTCTTGCGCGATACGTCTTTTTTAGGACTACAAAATTACTGCACACGGATAATTTCATGCGCATTGCGAACAGCGAATTTTATTACGTTCTCGTCGTAATATATTTCGAAATATGTCCGACCGATTCGTAACAAATACGACTGATATACATGTTTAAGAGATAAAATAGAAATTTTAATGAGTAAACGAAAAACGAGCTCGCCCTTTAGTGAAATATCAAGAAATAAGGCCAATGATAATACGAGCAATTAGTTGTCAATATAACATTTGAAATATTCCGTTTTAAAAGAGTTAAAACAACTTACATTACAATATTTAGCATTGCACAATTTTTCTTCGGATCAATTATTTAACTTATAATGATGACATGATTTCTTATATCTACGATTTGCTATTTATCTACACAGAGAGAAAAAAATAGTTGCAGCTACCACAATCTCACTATAATTTATAGTCATTTTTGGACCCAACCATATTTTTATAATTCTTCCAACTACGTAAGTTATGGTTGACCTAACAATGTATTATAGTTCTCATAGACACAATATTGGTCCATGCAACTTATGATATGGTTGTCATAAACCAAAACGAGCTTTTAATTTGGTAAGGTGTACTATGAATATTGCAATAACAACCACAAGTAAAATTTCGAATAACTATATGTAATAGTTATTTCATTATATTCATTGGTTACATCACTCTGCACTCATAAAGTATAGTACAAGATAGCATCTTTCAAAGAAAAGATACGTAATCTTGTACGAATGCATAAACTTCCGTATTTATAACACCCTAAGCGGTTTTTTACTTACGAGAGAGTCTTGTACCGCGCGTCCCTCTAGTGAAGACATTCCGAATCACTTCACTTTTGTTTACCATGCGAATAGTAAAGTGGATGATAGAAAGTATAGTTAAATTTACTATTATTGTACTTGCACCTACTATATAAAACTAATTAATTTAGTTACTATTCACCATTTTAATATTTTACCAGAATAATGGTTAAAAGCTTCATAAATAATAGTAAAATTTTTATGCTGGTTGGCATCACTATGACTATGTGGTTGTTATTACTAATATTATAGTGATAATTACTATAAAAATGATATTCCTGACTATAATTATTTTACTATGCAATTATAGTCGCAAATACTACGTACTTTTCTCTCTGTGTACGAACGTTACGACTATACTTAGTTATCAAAATTGGAAATGTTATCTCGCCAGTGATAAAAAACCAAAAAAACTCGGATTTAGATCGACCAAGGCTGGCAACTTTATTTTAAATTACATTAACACGACGTTTCGGCCAGTAATACTGGTCGGATAGGATTCACTTGAAAAGGACCAGTATTACTGGCCGAAACGTCGTGTTAATGTAATTTAAAATAAAGTTGCCAGCCTTGGTCGATCTAAATCCGAGTTTTTTTGGATACTTAGTTATCTTCAGCGTGTATTTGTCCCTATAACGATATATCACCAGTGTTATTTTTGTAAAATCGTTTTTTAAGAAATTTTAATTAAATAACATAAAAGCGAGAGATACTCCTCAAATATTTAATTTGTTCTTTTTTTGTTACAATGAACCGCGTGTTTATCTGCTTACGAAATCCGGTTTGTCGTTCAACCAATATTTAATAATTAGTGTCGTGTTTGTGGCAGGTGAAAGCAAATTTGATCTTTGTTTACGAAGATAAATTAATTTTCCGAATTTAGTAAATATTTGTCGCACAGTACACGCTACCGTTATTCTTTAATCCAAACTCGGCAACTATTTTCACGCGTGGAGTGAGAAATGAGCGACGACTATTTAAGAGAATTGAGCATTGTCGAGTGCATCGGTTATCGATAGGATATATTCGACTGCCACGTGTGTTATGACGTATCGCTACTTTCCTGTCAGGTGCTTTTATTGTCTGACGAGAAAACACGGTGATCTATGCATATTTCTATTATAAGTCGCGAAACGCATCGGTAACGAAACATTGTAATTACCTTCATAATTATAACAGGTCCTATAATCGCTAGCACAATGTAAAGTTAACGAAGAAATTTAATATGCCGTGCTGGTTCGGCTTACAGTACTACGGCGAATGTGTGGTTATTGTACAGAAGTTTGTCAGAACGAGGGAAGGGGTAGTGGAAGAGGAAACGAGAGAAGAGAGACGTGAAATTCGATCTTATAAATACGAGTAGGTATATTCGAATCAGTCGCGTGTATGCGTGCTTGCCTAACTATTACAATTATCAGGCTGTGAACGAATCAACATTTTTCGTTCGTCAACCTGTTCGCGGATGTTTTTAGCAATCTGTAATGAGATACAACGGAAAAAGATAAGAAATAAAAATTATTTCTCCGTATAATCTTCGAATCGCAACATCCGCGTTAAACTTTTTCTACAACTTATACCGCCGACAAGCGCGTACTAAGCAGTGATAAGCCAGCGCGATTACGAAAATCCCTCGAGTCACCTCGAGGATCTCCGAGAGTTTCATAGCGCGGCACCTTATCAATAATCAATCGCTATTTCCGCGCTTCTCTCCATCACGTTAACGAAAGTTTCGATCGATCGATCGAAAGAGGGGGGGGGGGAGGAGAGAGAGAGAGAGTTAGAAGAATGAGATGAGTGTAAGAGAGAAAATAGCGGAAACTGCAGTTGCACTTTCTCAGATCAAGTGCAAACAGAGGAATATGCTAGAAAAGTTTCGTTATCCACTTCCTTCCTCACGTAGCCGGACGAAATTTTATTGAGAGGAGAAAGCACTTTCTTCTTCTTTTTTTTTAAATAAAGCGATATACACTACCTTCGATGGGAGAGGAGTCGATAAATCTCCCATTCACGGACGTCGGAGAGATGATTGATCAAATTTCTTTGTTGCGAAATGCGAAACCATTCCGACGGATGATTTAAGGAGTGCATTTATCATTGTTTCCCTCGCGATTCGGGATACTGATGGGCATCTTAAAAATTAACGATTAAAATCGAATCGTAATTAATCGGAACCGGCGTCGTCGAGTTCCGCAATTTGAACGCTCGATGATGCGAACAATTGAATCGCGCCTTTTTATGTAGGAACGATTTTATTTGACACGTCGCGGGAAGGAAATTTTTTGTGTTATTTAATATTATCTTATTACGCGACATCTCTGTTATCAGAGGCACACCGTGTGTCCCATAGAGATACGTCTAGCCGTTAAACCCGATGTTTCACATGTAACGGACCGATGTGAGGATTACCTTAGGATCCTTAGTGAGCGCATTATCGACAATTGGCGCATTCACGTCGCACCTCACCTGATTTCCTGTTCGATACTTGATTTCCTAGGTAGCTTAAATACAAGATTTAGCTTCGCCAGACGTGGCGCGTATGAATTAACCTAATGGGCGCACATACACGTAATAACGGACAGGTTTGGTATTGCCTGTCAAAAGATAATCAGATTTGATTAGTATAGATTGTCAAATTAAATAGACTGCCATGTCCGACACTAAAAGGATACGCGCGATCTCACAAATTAACGCGAATGCGCAGTGTGTACGAAAAGAAGAAGAGAGTGTTTCAAGAAAGTTTCAAAGACATTAATTCAGTAGTTAGCGATTACGATTTAACAAAAAACTAAAAGGTATCTCTGAAACGTCTTGAAAATGTGAAAAGGTATGAAAATATATAATTAAAGTGTGACAGATTTTTCAGGTTAATTTCCCTAAAGAGCACGCGACTCTCACGAAAGTAAAGAATTTATTATTATTAGTAACGATTTACTGTTGAAAAGTCGAAACTTAGTAAATTTTTAGTGGTTCAACAATGTTCATATTTTTGTACACGGCGCAGACGTTCGAGATCTTATTTTTCTGAATGTAACACAATCTTGAATCAATGCTCCGCAATCGCGCTTCCAAGACCTACAATTATTAGTCACTTGATCTAGTTGCGATCTAGTTGCGATGAAAAATTACATCTGGAAAGAAAGATACTCCTTAGTCGGAGATAGGAGCTAAGCTATAATTTGCCCCGCGTGCGTTGCATTCGTGCAAAGGGAAATAATTTATGTCTCGCGATAGTTATTAAGAGAGAGCACGTTCAATTGTGGTAGACGAGTTAGAAATTCAACGAGGGACGATCCTCTTGTAAAACTTTGGACGTTCGCTTCACCCCGCGGTAAGATATTGAAAGAAACAGGCCAACAGCAGACTCGTTTGAGAAGATTAGCCGTATGCAAAGGGGAACGGGGAGAGCGCGCTGTTGAGAGAAGAAAAGTGTTCGCTAAGTGCACGTGAGAATTGCGTCGAGCAATTGCGAAGCATGTAACACGACTACCGGCGGTGAGAAAACAGAAGCCGAAATAAAAGTAACCGCTGGGAACACGTAAGTAATAGTTTCGCCGGCAGATAAAATGAACCTGATAAAACGAACGGATAGCCGATGCGCCGTCGATGCCGACCTTTATTTTTCCTTCGCACGCCTCAGAAATCGACTGCAGTAAAACACGGGAGGAAAACAGAAAACGAGATTGCGAAATATAGCGGCGGAAAACGGAAGCGGCGAGAAGCGAAAGTTACCCCCTGGTCTCTCGAGTCTTCCCTGCGTTACCTTTCCGATCGGAAACATCTCGTGGTCGCTAACATTCCTAATTCAACTTGGCTGAAATAAGATTGAGAGGGGGCTTATGTAAAAACTCGGTGAGCTCTATAATTTTTTTACGCCGATAAATAGCGGACGCAAGTCTCCGTTGTACAAGCATTTATTTTATTATTGAAAAAATTCGCGCAAGCCGTACCTGAATTGTAAATTGGCGAGTGCGAAAGAATGTTTCAGCTTTAAGCATGTCCGCGGGCGACCACGTAACTTCTCACATGTGCGCTTACACAGGCGCAACGAAAATTTTCACTACGTAAATCTAATAATGCGGGCACGTATCGACTTTCCAATTATCAACTTTCTCCATACTTCGAGAACTACTGAAATAGTATTAAATTTCTTTAAAATCTATACCGTTAAATCATAGAACATTTTTACGCGGAATATTTTTTTAGCTCCCTCTCTCTCTCTCTCTTTCATAAAACTTTGTGTAAAAAAAATGCCTTAGATAATATGCGTAATTTTTACGCAATTGTCTTGCAAGAATGGAAAATATTTTCAATATTTTGAAACGTTTCGTTCCGCGCGTGTGACTGAAATTTTTTTAAATTTGATAAAAATGCCGGTTGATAATGACGAAAGTTGGGCTGAATGTGTGACAAATGAATTTAATTTTCACATGGTTAATTAACTGCGCTATGAATGCTGGCACTTTAATTATAGCGTACTGCCGCGCGTTTGCCTTTTAGGCACGTGCTTTCAAATAAATTACGTCCACATCTATAATTTTCAATCTATCAGACGTTAACGGATACGCTTGATTATTCATCGGAAGGAAATAGTTGAATGTGCTTGCGCGCACAGTGGAACGATAGGTAACTGCATCGTCGAAGTCAAAGGGGCTTTTGATATCCTGACCACTGATCGGCCCTTCAAAGAGGTATTCGACGTTTATCACCCTTCCCCGTAATACGCGATTCTACTTTCGTATTTATGACGATCTCCTCGTGCATGCTAAAGTGCACCCGGCACGGTTTTTACACGTTGTAATATTATCACTAACGGAGATATTAAACCGGGATATTCGCGGAAATTTTACTTTCATTAATCAAACGCGAGCCCACATTCATAATCGTTGCTTGAATGTTGTTTCAAGAGCGCATTGGATAAAATATTCCGAATTAAATTCCCATACGATACTTATAGGCGCTGTGTGCATCTCATATAAAAAAAAAGCGTAATAAATATCAGAACCAAGTTTCACATCTCGAGCGAGACGTTCGATAATCACATTTTAATAAAAGAACCGTTGTTAAACGCGAATGAAATAATGATAAGTAATTGTTCATGCAAGTGTGAAAATGAAAAATAATAATTTACTTGCCCCAGAGCCGTTCGGCCGTCGTTGCCTCGGTGTCTTCCAGGTTTCGTCCGCCCTCTTCTTCCTTCTTCTCATGAGTTTGCACTTGCACAAAGTAGCACTCGCGAAAGCACCGTTAATTACGATTGCGCGTACTAATTATCAAAATAGATTAATCGCACGGCACTCTCGAATTGCACACGACGAGCACTTTACTACCGGTACATTGCGACGGAATCCTATCGAAATAACACGGAAAAAAATCTGACTTACTGATATCTGCTAATCTTGTCGAATTTATGTAATTGACAGATATTAAAATATCGTGTAATTAAGTTCGTATCATAAATCGTTAAGCGAACATTGATAACTGTTGGCCAGCGCAATTAATAAACTCCCGCGATTAACGATCTATGGAGGCAACGGCTATTTATCGAAGCAAAATATTGTGCACAATTTATTCGGATTTATTAAAGCGATTTGCTTGCAGAATTATTGTTTCGTGATATTCGTATTTCGGACTAAACTTTTTGCTTTAAAAATTCTTAAATCCGAACACCTGTATCTCGGGTCGCGCCTCGAATCTTTCATCGACGTAAACATAATTTGTCTTTGTTATGCGAAATAATTGAGCAATTGGAATAATGGAACAATCGTAATATTCCGATCATTTATTAATTCGACTTGTATTAAATCTATTCACTCGCGTACTACGCGTACAACGCGAAATGTCAATTGTATATTTTCAAATAATCCGCCGCGCCGTAATTAAGTCAAAACTTTATTAATTGAATCACATTGCACGGTACTAGGATTGCCGACATTACTTTCTAAATTTTCCGTCATTAATGAAACATTGCTTGTACGAAATAGATCAATAATTAATTATTATAATCAGCTACAATGAACAGCAATGACTAATGACTACTATTCAAATTTATCATAAAAACATGAGCACAATTAATTCCGTATTGTATTCTTTATTAGCATGTAACGTAAATTTGGCGCTTTTACGTCGATTTGTACAAAAACGTACGATCCATTTTGTCTACCTTGTCGCAATATTGCAAAATTGTCCCGCAACAATTACACAATACTTTAATGACTCAAGTTTCACGTGTAGGTAATCGTTTCGTTTCTCACAATCAGTTGAGCACACTCTCAGTTGGTTTCTGATCAAACTATAATGTTGAACCGTCCGCGTCACAAGACATAAACTTCATTCCGAGTATTTCATTCAATAGATCACGCTTGTGAGATAAAATTCGCGGAACAATTGCTTACTAATTGTAAAACCTGCTTTGGACAATCTATTATTTGCGGTAGAGTTTAGGATAGAATTCTATTTATAATTTTACAAAGCACCAATATTTTCTCTCGTTTCTCGAAAATGAAAAACATATTACACTGAAATGGACAGAAAATTTAAAGCGCGATACGTAAACGAGAAGTAACCGCGACGAAGTATCACGGTTTACGCTTATATTTTAGATGAGTTACGTTTGGTTTTTCCAATCTCTCTTGGTAAACTAACTAGTAGTTAAATTACATGCCTCTCTTTGTTTAATGCGAGGGAAAAACAAAGACACGTATATATGATCTAACTATTAGTTACTTTATCGAAAGACAGGAACAACCAGCCCTCAGCCTCGTGAAATATCGACGTTGATAAAAAGCCGTCGCCTCAATGTGCAAATCGTTACATTGTAGAAACTTAATCATTAATCGAAGAACGTTACTTGTTACTGACAAACGTGTACAAACGTTCTATCCCCACACCCATCGCGTCTCGGAAACTGATAACGCAAAAGTAACACGACGCACGAAGCGACTCTCACGGCTACCTGCCGGCTCGAGGCTCGATGAGCGAATGAGAGCGCGGCGACCTTCGCGTACACAATGATACGGGGAATGTCGCGCGGGGAGCAAAACAACACCGAACGTCGAGAGTTCGTTGTCCGTCTACGAAACTGAAAATTCCATATTTAGTATTTCAAATTATTCCGTTCACAGTGACTGTTCCTATACATTTTGCGTATCACTCTGCGGACTCATTACGTAAGGCAACGATTTCTCCGTTCAATCGAGAGCAGTCTCGAAGAGACGTGTACAAATGTAATTACTTAATCGCAAATCTTAATTACGGGCGATAGTCTAGATTTTGCTGCGTACTTTAATTCCGTGAAAGAGTTGCGCATTTCTATAAAGACAATTAAAAGATCACTTCTGACAAAGAATGTCGATAAAACAGACAGCTTTAGGGTCCCCTTAATTTATCATTGTTCGCGACTTTCTTCACGTACGGCGGAATTGTTGGCGAACGCGAGGGCAAGATCGACCCAAGTCACAAAGGGGAGCGAGGAAAATTTTCATTTGACCATCGGACTGCGGTCGTTACATACGTATGTGGTGCACGCATCCGCGCGCACGTGTGCCCCCGAGATGCGGAGTGTGCGTATCGCGAGAGGGTGCGGAGAAGAGGGTGCACCTCCATTGCCATTCGAGAGTATTATTGCGGCGCTGGCCGGTCGGCGACGGGCGAACGGGAGATATATCAGTGGGTTGGCGTTTATGTGGCGACCAACTGTCGAGTTAATATTCACGCGATTCGGGGCTGACCCTCTCCTCTCCTCGTCCTCCTCCTCCTCCTCCTCCTCCTCCTCCGTCCGTATCCTCGTTCCGAGCACGCGTCGACGACGTCGCGAAATTCTCGATTTCAACCCCCGATCTCCCTCTTCTCTCATCCCGATTGCCTCATCGTGACAACTCCCTCGCGCACATCCTCTCACGCGAAATTTAGTGTGTTAGGGAAAATTCTAATCACGGCTGTTTTCGTTCAGTTGATTTAAATTTGTGAGATAAGAAAATTTAATTATTATATCGCATCTGCCAGTTTTTAATCGACAACGCTACTGGCTTTTGAACTTTTACATAACTTTTTGCAGTAATTTTCATCGGCTTTTTTTGATAGTTTTTATATCGCCACATTTTCCAGTGACGAGGAGGCGTAAACGAACTTTTCTATCTCTGGCCTTGCAGCTTGTGCTGGTTCTTAGCTATTTGTGAATTAACATATTGCAAATTTTGATAGAAATATGAACAAACGTGTACTAGTTCTTTCCGTTTCAAGTTTCTGTATTTATATTTTTCTTGTCTCGTTTCGTTTTAATTATTTGTGTTATCCATTTTCATATCTGTAAATTATTGTCCATTGATGCAGAAGAGAAATCGCATAGTTGAAAATCATCGTAATTGATGTTCAAAACATTCTAAATCCAAAGTTAATTGCTTTATTTTTAATAAAGTGATTTTCAATGCATCGCGCTGACCCCGTCTATGTTCACATTAATTTTAAATCAGCGAACTGTAAACTTTGTTGTAAATAAATTATTATTTACGCAAAGTTACAGGTATTAGTATTTTAAATAACTATCATGAATAAAAAAAACTTGCAAATACAAACAAATGAAAAAAAACACTTTAATTAAGGCTTTTAATCCGAACGTGATATTGGTCGGCTCGTTTAATACATTTAACACACCACTTTAACGTATTTCGCACCTTGTGTTTCAGTACGTATGGCGTATGGCTTACCCTATGGCATGGCATCGCGGAACTTCGCACTGTGCGCCCTTATTGTCGCCTTCCTCCACACCAGTCTCGGTAAGAGTCGAATATACCGCTTCGGTAAGGTAAGTATTTCCGTGACGCGCAGATCCTTGCGAGAAATAGGGGGAAAAAAAAAGAGAGAAAATCGTCCGGGGGAGTTGCGAGGAGAAGCAAAAGTTACAAGTTTTTAATCCGCACGAAATGACAGAATTCCCTCCTTCCCTTCTACACAGGGATCGCCGCGACTGGTATCGTGCCCGTTACTTTTGCGCCGCCTTTCTTTGCTCCAGTTACGGTAAGAATCAAATAGAATCCTTCTCCGAAGACGTCGCTATCGGTAGCCTTTCGCGTTTCCGCGGGAGCTTAAAAAGAATCCCCGCTTTAAAAGAAGCGGGAATTGCAAAGTAGCGCAGGCCCGCCCGACTTCTCTCCCGTCTCGGAAAGCGAAACGGGCTCGCGTTTTGTATCGTTAAGCTTATTTATTTATTACCGCTGCTCGTTTATCGCATAACTGTGAATCGCGAAATTCCTTTGGAAAAATAATATTTTATCTTATTAGGCTTACGGACATTTGCGTATGAATAGAGATATGCTATGAATAGAGAACGAAACAAATTAAGGAAATTTCATGGAGTTTACGAGTGCGGTGGAAACGCACCGTTCCGTAAAATTCATTTGTGGAACATTGAGTTTTTACGAGACAAAAAATAAACAGAATGTATGGGAGATATGATTCGCAGATCGTGAAAATTTCCTCCTCCTTGCTGTTCAATAGTTATTGAGACTCCCCTTTTATTTCGACGCGACGTCCGGTCGATTTCTCATTGTACAAGCAGGCGCAAATCACAATGCATAGGTGGTCGAGCACTCGACTCGCATGTGCGCGGGCCAACAAAAATATTACCCGATCTTCGGGGTAGCCTTTCCACGCGATAGATCATGATAGATGATGATTACTCCACAAGTCAGCGAACTTTCGCTCGGCCGTGTTCCACGTGATTAATAAACATTCCGTTTCTCGCGAAACTTTCCCCCCTTTCCTTCGTGCTCGCGTGATCGCCTCGGACTAAGTTAACCGAAAGGGATACAGCGAGCATGTATCTTCCCTTCTTTTTTTTTTCGTTTTACCTATTAGATTGGATTCCGTTACCGCGAGAGTGATCAACGCGCGACTCCCCTGCGTGAAACGTCACATCGAATTGGCATCCGCCGCGCGAGAATGCGAGGGGTGAATATCGCGACAGGCAAAGGTTACGGGGTCCATAAGGGTTTGACGCGGTTAATCGACACTCCATTACGCGACACTCCGACTCTCCCGCGTGTTGCATAATAAATTGTACGGAACGTTTCAGAAAATTTGTACGATAATAAAGTAAACAGCCTAAGAAGTTGTAAAACGTTACAGCCAATTCGCGAGCGATGATAAATCGAAGAGTACAAGTCAATTTTTATCTATCGTATTAAAACAACGAGAGGTGTGCAACTCGCGTGAAGATAAATTTTCATTAAAAATGAACGTTCTTCGGGGTCATATGGGGCGACGTGCCGAAAGAATTATGGTTATCGCGCGGTGACATGGTCGACCGGTCGCTCGTTACATGCGCAAGTAAAGCGGCGATCTAGATTAAATTTTGCTCGCGCGGCACAAAAAGGTGATGGGCATTCTTGTATTCCGGGTTTTCCCCGAAATTTCCCTAATGCGCCGTCCATACATCATATTCGTAACGGCGGCGTATCGACGCGGCAAGTTGGCCGCGCGCGGTGGGCTAATTAAGGATTAACTTGGCCGATCGTTTTAGCCGTAATCGCTGGCGCATAATCGCTAATTGCATAATTCAGGACAAACGCCGCCCAAGTCCGAGGTCCTGCCCGAATTTCTGGCGCTCCTGGAAAATCACACGGTCACCCAAGGTCGCGACGTCTCCTTCACCTGCGTCGTTAATCATCTCCAGTCTTACAAGGTAAATGTACTCGTGCTGCTCGCGCGCGCGTGTTGTAATTAGCCAGTCGATTAGGGCCACCGCTCGAAATAGTAAGTAGTGTGGCCTAGATCGTATTTTCGCTTAATATACCGGATGCAGCCTAGACGGATTGTATTGCCGAGTAATTGCGACGTAACCACGTGGAACCATATTATTCCACCGCTCGATTATTAAGCGAGTATTATCGTCACGTGTCTCGGGCAATGGTCATTCGAAACACTCGATTGCGAAGCAATGCGCCGTCAAATGCTATAAATACATAAGTTAATCTTGTGAGCCTTAATTCTGTAGCGAAAGAAAAAACGAAGGAACGACGAGCAATAAGGGCGTATTCATAAGAAATGTCGCTGGAGCAAAAGGTCAAAATAATTTAGGGCCAGTTTCACAAACGTCGGTTAACTGTTAACCAGAGTTCAGTCGACTCCCTATCATTTTCCATCTTATTATTTAAGAAGAAACGGGAGAATCAAGTGAAACTGACCTTTAATATTTTATCACAATCATATTAATCCATTGTGGGCCGCCAGAAATCTACGGGCTGTGGACTGCCAGAAACTAAGAAATTCAGGACATTGGATCAAAATATGCAAAGTTATGAAAACAAATTTTTTCCACACTTAACATTCAAAATGGCAGACCAATACGGTGGACCGAAATTTAAAAACTTTTTTTCCCGTGAAAAGTTTTACACAAGGGTTTTGTGGGTCGCTGATCACGAATATGCATTTAGATTCCCGAAATTCAAGATGGCGGACCCAATATGGTAAAACTGTAAAATTTGCCACTCTATATTTTGATTGTAAAACTTTAGTTTTCCACGTTTTTTCCACATATTCCATATTTTGCCCAAATTTCGTAGCTTTAAGGAGTTTAGACGCGTGTGGGTCGAGTGAAAACGAGTTTTCTTCGAATAATCTGCATTTTGACGAGATCCGATCGGCCATATTGGGTCCGCCAGCTTGAATTTCGGGAATCTGATTGTAAGATTCGTGATCAGCGACCCATTAAAACCCTGTATATAATTCTCTTATCTTTTCACTGGAAAAGACAACTTTCTTTTTTAATTTGGTCTACCACACTAGTCTGCCATTTTGAAAGTATGAAAATTTGGTTTCGTAATTGTACATATGTTGATCTAATGTCCTGAATTTTCTTATTTCTACACTGAGAGCTGAAAAACAGTGATGGTTATAACATTTTTCCTCGTTTTTAACGTTTAGTCTTTCTTACAGTAACCATTACGTACCATTACGTACCACTACAGTAAGCATTCTCCCAGTAATCAGTACGGATTTTACAATAACTATTACAGATTCTACAGTAATGAATATTGTAGATCAACTGATTGACTGTTACTTACTAATCCAGTATTGAATCAGTACTGTATTTCCACAATCATTACGATAAAAACCAGCAATGGTTTTGGTACAAGATTTTATTGAAAATAAAAAACTTTTCCACTAGTTCTTTTTTCTAAATTTTTTATATGTGGGATTCGAACCTAAGATTTCCGATTACTAGCCTAGTACGCTAACGCTGAGCTAACTATTTATATATGTTTATTATTCTACCCTACTGTTAGGCTACATATTATTTACATATTATTTTAATGCTGGTGGTCAACAGTAATGGTTACGGAATTGCACATCACTCATTTGCGTATTAAGATTAAAAGTTGAGAATGAGCAAAAATTCAGGGACTATTACTGTTTTTCGATTCTCAGTGTAGCAGTCCACAGCCCGTAGATTGCTGGCGGCCTAGAATGGGTTAAACTCCTTCGTATGTTCGTTAATTATATTCTTTTTGTTTCCTAGACAAGATATTGGTGTTTAAGATTTTACAAAGTTTTAAATTATATTTTCTAAAATTGAATTTGCGCAGAACGGTTCTATTTGTCAAAGGATCGATTTTACCGAATAAGATCGTATGTAATGATGTTACGTCATGTCATAAGAGGAAAGAACAATTTACACATAAAGAGATAACTTAGCTCTCGCAAAAATGTCAGGCGTGTACGATATGTTGACTTTTTCGATCGTTGTTTCTTGAACTCCTAAGGGAGAAGCCGCGAGCGACGCTACAAATGTCAGGATGTTTTCCTTGAGATCTGCATAACGAAACAATGCAAATCCAGTGAAACCGCCGAGTATTCGATGCATTTTCCAACGATAGAAAGACAAAACCGGTAGAACGTATTGAGATAACGTTTTCGATCGTTTTCGTATCAGCAAAGCTATCTATTCCGATTATGCTATATTTTTTTCATCCGCAATATTTTTACATTACAATGATTACAGATACGCGAAGATCGAACGAAAAGAGAATCGTACGAAACGAGAATCTTATCTCAAACGTGCGCGACTTCTCGAATCTAATTTTGCAAATATACACAACCCAAATTGAATAGACAGAAATAAATCAAACGTTAATGACAAAATCAGCGGTGAATTTGGGATCGACTTTTTCTTCGCGTTATTATTTATCATTGCTCTCTAACTTTTTGATCATTCAATATCTCTGCAATTAAACCTCTCAGATGGGGATTCTGTTGAAGTACACTTAAAATTAGCTGAACAGTTCAGATTCCTTATCTGTTTGCTCTTTCAAATCTTGATTACTCGCGAAAAACCCTTTATTTTCGATTGCTTGATTACTCGAAAACCACCGTGAAATTTTTATCGAAGAAAATCCCATCTCCACAGGCTAATTCCATATCTGCCGTGTTTGTTCCGGGAGGCCTCGAGAAAGTATTTGTACATAAATTTTTTTTGGACGCTATCAATTTTTGCTAGCAATTTAGCCGCAGTGTCGGCACGTCGCTTGTTTTTCACAATCGTTGTCCAGTGTCAACATTGACCGCGATTTAATGCGGAAACGCTTCGCTCTTCGTGTATCTACTATTGCTGACTTGTGTACGTGCGTCCGTGAGGGAAGCGTTCGGTCGTACGCGCCAGAATCCAGGGAATCTCTTCTGGGACGGACCCTGGTCGCGAGTAATTCACTTTCAAGAAGAAGTCCAAGTTTTGATTGCGTGCTCAGATCGCGACAATCGTTTCTATCGCGTTTCTAACGCCATTGGAGCGTGTCCGTGGAGATGCTCGCCGTCTTGTCGCTCGCGGCTCTGCCGAAGGGTCCTTCTCTTCCTCTCCCTTTCTGTCTCTCTCTCTCTCTCTCACTCTCTCTCGCCGGAAAGAGAAAGGAAACGACGGAAGAAAGGACATAAATCAGATCCGCTAATATAGCGGCGCTGAATAGCCCTGATTTTTGCCGCTTCTCCCCCTTTTCGTTCTCCTTTTCCCCGTGCGACTCGTGCTGACTTTGCTACACCGTTTATATCTCGTGCACTTCAACCAGACGGCGATTAGATGGAAAACCGTACAGAGAATAGACGCAATGTTGCAACTAACAGCGTTAAACCATTGCACTAATGAGATTCTATCGTCTCCAACGAATCGCATAATAGAGAAATCTGAGATATTTTAGAAGCAAGCGGTATGCACTTCTTAACAACAAGAACAGAATTTATTTAGTTTAGCCAATTGTCCCCAGAGAACATTATGTCTTAAAGACACCTTTAAGACGTCTTATGTGCCGATTTTCGATGTCTTTTAGACTTGTCTTAGAGATTTAATTTATCTCTTTTCCCCTAATATATTTTGCGTAAACATAATATGTCATGGTCCCCAGCGAGAAATATATCACACTTATCTTGTTCATTGAATATTTGCACTACAAATCTCATTATTATAATTTCACAAACTTTTCTATTTTTAAAAAACTTTCCAAAATAAATTAGCAATATGTCACAGATGCTTTAACAAATGTATAACATTAATTGGAACTTTAAAGGCTATAATATAAACACTATTTGACACAAAATCAATATTTTACATTTATATAAGACGTCACAAAGACATCTTTTCGATAATGTCTTAAGACTCTTTTTTTCTGACGTCTTATAGACGTCTTTTAGTAAAGTCTTGAAGAAGTCTCTTTTAAGACGTCGTTTAGACATGCATGATTGTCTGGGTCACATCTTGATAACTGCGAGGCTGCGAAAAGAAATAGAATTTGAGCCGCAAACGGAAAGATCTTTAATGACTCGCCGTGCATCTTTTTGTACGCATTTTTTTCTACATCTGCAATCGTGTACTTTCGTGCGAAGTCAGAAGCCCCAATCTCAGCTCCGTTCAATTTCCGATCAGTTACTGTGATAACATTTACCCTCTTGTTTCACTTCCCATCTCGTTTAGATGTATTGTTGGCATAGAAAGAAACCTCGCGTGCGCGCATGCAAAATGTTATCTTTTTCACTTTCCTTTTTTCTCCTCCTCCGTTTTGTTTAATCACGTCCAATGTACATTTTTTACGTGACTTTATTTTTTATTTCTCTCTGCAGCATGCGTGCACTTTCTATACAGGCAACAGAGAGAGAGAGAGAGAGGGGCACGTTTGCGCGATGGTGAGGAACGAAAACCTTTTACAAAAACGCGCTCGTTCCCGTCCCTGCATCGAAAACTGTTTAATTTGGCAAGCTCTGCCTCGAACTCGTAGTCGCGTTACACATAACCGCGTCCCGTGCATCCGGTAGCGTCTAATCTCAGAAATTTAAGCCTTTACTGCAGTCCCGTATAACGATCGGTGCAGCCGTATCCGAAGCCTCCGATGCTATATCTCTCCGCAGGAAACTCAAGCCTTGTAATTAGACACGCATAGTGTTACGTCGGTGAAGTATTTCAAAATTGATTGAGAGGTATAGGTTTTTTTAGTGTATATAAAAAACACGTAGAATATCTCATCTCGGAATTAATGTCCTTTCGTAAATACGTATCGCGGGCCGCGGGCACGTCTGGAGACGCGAATTCCGACATATTATCTCATGTGGATATCTGAACACAACTAAACTTAGTAGCTGAATGCCACGTAATACCTCCGTAAATGCAATACCCTGAGATGCAGTGTCATGCAAACCGCGTGCCTCAGACATATCGGATGTCTATAAGGACACCTGGGCCGATTGCTTCTGATCCGCGAAGGATCACACGGAGATTCCACCGTGCGGGTCATCGCGACAAAAGTTTTGTTCCCAACGGGCAGACGTCGACCCTCTCTCTTTGCGTATTTACGTACACTTAATATATATATATTACCTATTTAAATTCTATTGCCGATCGAAACGCGTTGACGCGGGCTCTTGTCCGCGGTTTAAAAGCCCTTTTATCCCGTTCAATGGCTCCGCTGCTGTCTGAAATATGACAGATCGAGCTTGCCGACCCTAGCCAGGGAGAAGGGGCCTGTAAGCGCGAAATAGGGGTTGCAGCGGCGTAAACCTGAGCGGAATTTGAGAGTGCAACCTCCCAATGCCGCGCCAGCGGTTCGGTATGAATACCGATAAGCGCCTTTCGCAAGCATCGCGACGCTTTTTAAGCACCACCTCGGCGCCGTACTAATGAAGAGTTCACGCTTTTCCTGTGAGCTGGGCTCCAAGCTCCTCCCATTTCCCTTATGCGGAATACAACCATCTTTCCCACTCGCGTCAGAAAGAATAAAAATCTTTCCTACCACTTTCACGTATCCCGCGTTATTTATCTTTACAGCTTTCTTTTGTCGCCGTTACATAAAGAGGCCTTGTTATAAACCGCGGAAATTGTGGGATCTATATATCGTCTAATTAAAATGTACACATTAATTCATTATTTATTGGTTTTTACTACTTTATTATTAGTCCCTACTTCTCAACTGTGAAATGCGAAATCGTTCACCCTCAGAAAGGATTTCTGTTACTGATTGTGAGACAAAAAGTACCCGGACAACATGCGTGTCTAAACGACGTCTTAAAAACGATTTTAAACGAGACGTCTTTCAAACTTTACTAAAAGACGTCTACAAAACGTCAGAAAAAATAGTCTAAGACACTGTCAAAAAGATGTCTTTGTGACGTCTTATATAAATATAAAATATTGATTACATGTCAAATAGTGTTCATATAACTTTTAAAGTTTTAATTAATACACTCGTTAAAGCATCTGTGACATATATTGCCGAGACAATTTTTGAAAGTTTTTAAAAATAGAAAAGTTTATGAAATTAGAATAATGAGATTTGTAGTGCAACATGTAGTGTATAACGATCGTGTTCTTGGGACAAAGTGGAGAGCTTGAATGGCGTGAGGAAACAGGGAAGAAGCTAAGATTATAACGAATAAGAAACTATTTTAAATATCGACCAATCTCTTTCGCAAAGTCGTATCTTATCACGAGACACGGTAGTGTCTCGCGCCAAGTGTAAGCGCAGCTAGTACCGTTATAATTTTCGGGTTTTTGTGCTTAAACACTCTTTCTAGGCCGGAATAGCCGCGAACAAGTTGTCGCTTCTAATGCTACGAAGTATTCTTCTTCTCTTCTCTTTCAGTAAGGAGAAGAGAAACGCTCCGAATCGTTTGCAGCGGCAGCTTGATCGCAGCCTAAAACCAGAAATTGCGTAATATCGAGATACTACCTTGCGAAGATCAGTCGATATGCCCACATTACATGTCTCGAGGACGTCTTTAAGACAAGTCTTAAAGATGTCAAAAAGACGTCTTTCTGATAACTTCACAAGACATCTTAGAACTGTTCAAGACGTCTTTAAGATGTCTTTAAGACGACGTAATGTTCTCTGGGTATTCTTGATGCACTTATATTTCTCACAACTTCATTTAGTATAAAAGTAAGACAATATCATAATAAAATCAACAATTCTTATTCTCCTCTGTCGAATGAAAAAAGATTGACTTACTATATTGAGACAAGAGTAACTTATATAAACGTAAGTTTATATTCTTGCGTTTAGAATAAACTGCCCCTCCATCTTACAACGTACAAGCTGGCACCACGATACTCGACAAAAGACGACACATACTACCATTTTAGTCTAGATTTTAGAATTTTTGATTTGAGATTAAAATGTTCCTTTCTCTATAATAAATATGATTGGCGCTATATCGATCCTGTTTTATGATACACTGAAGTGTAATAGTATTGAATCCGGAAATTTTTTCTGTGGGTGTTGCTACCGTGGTTTTTTAAACAGTTTCTTCAATAGACTGTATTTATTTCCACGCACCGTATCATATGATAATAAAAACATAATCGTTTGACGTACGAAGTATCTTAGAATTTTAATCGTTATACTTTCTAATCAAATTGTCTGTAGTAATTATACATAGTAATTGTGTTTGAAATGCGTTTATCATCGAAGACATTCGACTCCCGTGGAAAACCTTCATCATTCTTTTTACTTATCAGTCAATACATGCACATTTATGATTTGCTATATAAATGCTAATGTAAATATTGCTACTTAACGTTGCGGGCTAAATTAAATGTATATTTTCAAGTATTGGAAATATTTCGATATTCGATACGACTAGTTATAAAGGGATATTTGACGTTTGTAAAGAAATGTCTATTGCCGAAGAATATTTGCAGAATATATTCGTCCCCGCGTGCAAATTTCGTTATTCGCCAAGTTTCAACAAATTCGCAAACACAGCGAATGCACCGAGTACGCGAAACATAGAATTATTTACGCGCAATATATCGGGTGCGTTTTATAATTATTGTTCCGAGCGTTGTACCGTATCTAAATATATGGTCCCCGTCCCTACACGGGCGAAATGAGCACCTTTGTCACGTCACTCGCAGGTCGCCTGGATAAAGTCGGATTCGCGTGCGATTTTGGCCATTCACACGCACATGGTGGCGCACAACTCACGCTTGTCCGTCACTCACAACGGCCATAACACATGGAAGCTGCACGTGACTAACGTTCAGCCGAACGACTCCGGCACGTACATGTGTCAAGTTAATACGGATCCTATGAGGAGCCAGGTCAGTAGAGCTGTTGAACATTAGCGCGACAGTCTCTATCACGTTCTACGTTGCCGCCGAATAGGGGACGATATGTCGTTCCGACCCCGCTGTATGACGCAAATGCCGCGTGAATGCAAGGTACACGCCGCGTATGTCCGTACGGAGGACATTCAGCGCGGCGCCGGAGAACGCTCGTGTCGCGGCATAAAGTTCTTTTCTAATAAGCTACTTTTTTTAATTCAGCTAGATTTGTAGAAATTTCTCCGACCCGAGCTCGCGAACGAAAGAGCAAAGTCAATTCAACGTATCTCTTTCATTCTTCTTAGAATTATATTTTTCAATTCATTATTTTGTTTTATCCAGGTTATACCTTGGTTACTTTCTTGCTCTTTTCGGAAACATTTATAAGTGGAGGAAAGTCCTCTATTACGAGATAGGATTCTGATACGAGATAGCAGGATTTCAACGTCCAAATTCAATCGCAAGTCTTTTTTCGCGACGATTACACGACCTAACGATCGATTTTCCACTAAACAGATTTCACTCCGAGGGCAATAAATTCATAGTGAAACCAACAGGTGATGCCTATTAATTTCGCAGAAACCCCGCTGCCTCATAGTAGGGGACTTTCCTCTATATCCGAAAACGAAACCAAATACTGACGATATTAGCTAGTATCTAAACGTCTGAGTAGTACACTAAACTTTTGGACACACTGACTTGAATACAATATATTGAAACTCTTTCTTTCACGCTAATTTTAAATTGAGTTCTGTCGGACGTAACAGTTAACAAATGCGAATCTTGCGCGCAGACCGGTTACATGAAGGTTGTGATACCGCCCGATATCATGGACCTGGACAACACCGCGGATATGCTGACCACCAAGGAAAACGGCGATCTGCTGTTACGATGTCGGGCTACCGGCAATCCAGAACCGGTGGTGATCTGGCGACGGGAGGATGGCCGAAACATCACGCTGAGGGACGAGAACAGCGTGAAGCGAAGTACGATGCTAAGTAGTCCTTAGGCATTTTCACGGACGCGCGCGAGGGAATCGAATGAAGCGCGTGAAAAAAAAATGAAATTACGTTACAAAAGAAGAATTTATATAAAAGTAAATATATCTTATCCCATGGCGCCGCTACAATTGCAGCAAAAAAGCTGTAGCGCGCTACGGTAGCCAGTGTCTTGCCGGAACGCACTCAATGACACGTTTCGCAATATATAAAATGCCGAATAATTAGTGTTGACAGTAACACGCTTGTTATGCGATTGTTCAGACTGAAAAGTACAATGCGCGGATAACAATAGAAATCCATGCTTGATCAGTTGTTAATTAATTCAAGGGTGATGCCTGCATTATATCGCGTGAAAGTGAGGCCATCTGTCGCGGTCTTAAAATGCTGGATTAAAATTCCACCATGGGTCCCACCGAAGGGGATGTCATTAAACGCGGGATGCGCCACCGTGGAAAATAGATGAAAATTCCCACCGTCTCGTCGGGCTATGACTAATGATTATGACGCCGTCTCTAAGGGAACGCGACTGATCGTGGCTAAACGAAGCCGTACGTCCGGCGATTTATCTTTAATTGATTCGTACGGTGTGCGCGCGCGCGCGTGATTTTCGAGATGAAATATTCCCGCGCGAGCGGATCGCTTTTAAAAGAGCGGCGGTGTACGACGACGCGGGGTTTGCCCCGTCGTCGGTGTCCGCCGCACCGCGCCCGCGTGTCCCGCGGAAAAGCAGCCATCCGATTAGCCTTCCTGACTGTGAGTGATGGATGTTGACTTTACATATATTTCCTCTTCGCCGTGGTCCCCCCTTCTATCGACTCGCGTACCCGATTGCAATATCCAGTGTGTACATTGCGTCGCGAGAGTGTTACGCTGCCACGGTATCTCCATCCCGCCAGGATGCCTCCGTCGTCTTCTCTCCGCTGAACACGTCGGGATTCTGCTTTCATATTGTCTCGAAAGCTTCTAATTACCGGCCACGACGATGAGGCGCTTTCGATGCATCTTGCAAATGCACTTAAATATACGGAAAGAATACCTTTTTCCCCTCACAACTGAAGACACCCCGTGGGGGAAAAAAAATGGAAAAGAGAGTCTCATTATACAGTGCGAGTCTTTTTAATCTTAACAGACAATTACACAAAAAAACTTTTAAAATAAAAGTTGTACGGTCTAGAGGGGGGCATAAGATGGTGTCATTAATTTGACCTTGAATAGTTGCTCGAAGGTCACGTGAAGGTCACCTTCAATTTTTCTAATGGGACCCCCTATTGTTTATTATACTATCTTATTCTACTAATTAATATGAACACCTTTCGTCGGAAACATTTTTTGATTTGCCTAACGCTTTTCGAGATATTCCAGAGAAAATTGATAATTTTTTCAATATTTAGCTTATGATATCTCGATAACTGTTTGTCGGAGGGAAAAGTAGTACAGGACTTTTTTTACTTGATTTGTTCTCAGGAATATGCTGCTGCAATAGTGCTCCAATTTTTGAAAATTTTTGTGTATTGTAACATCCACAAAATTTACATACGCAAACATTTTCGATAATTAGAGCGCTATTGCAACAGCATATTCCTGGGACCAAACCAAGTAAAAAAATCCTGTACTACTTTTCCCTCCGACAAACAGTTATCGAGATATCATGAGCTAAATATCGAAAAAGTTATCAATTTTCTCTTGAATATCTCTAAAAGTATTAGGCAAATGTTTCAGACAAAAGTTGTTCACATTAATTAGTAGAATAAAATAGTATAATAAACAATAGGGGTTTCCATTTAAGATTTCAAAGTTACCCCCCGCCCCACCCCCAGGGGAGGGGCAGTAGGTAGGTTAACTTTTGCGGGATGGAATTACCCCGTCGAAAATTATTGAGGGTTTATTTGGAACATTTTTTCGTACAATGCTTATTTTTCCAGATAATTTGCAGTCTCAAGTTAAAAAACTTACCCTGTATAATGAGATACTTTCATTTCTTCCCGGGACTAGTCTACAGTAACAGGAAATACTTTCTAATCGACAAAATTTTGATCCGAAATGAGAATTTCTCATTGAATATCGAGAGAACAATTTATGCTTATTGCAATGTTCTTTTTTTTATCCTACGAGAAAGAACACCGCGCAGATAGATGGTGTAGCGTATCCTCCGTACAAAGGAGATGATATTTGAGAAATGATCGTACGTACGAATAAGATTGTTGTGTCGAAAACCGAGAGCGTCTGAAAGACACCTGGATTTCCGAATCTCTCATCCTTTATCACGTCGGAAATGTTAAAGCAGCGCGTACGTTTGAGGGCGAGCAACTTCATCTGCGGGGCATTCAGCGACAGGAGATGGGATCTTATCTCTGTATCGCGTCGAACGGGGTGCCGCCGTCGGTCAGCAAGAGATATTACGTCAACGTCCGTTGTAAGTGTACGCGTGCTTCTACGAGGTAGCAGAACTTACGTTCGGCCAACTTACACTAATTGCATCTTTCTCGTTAAAGTCAAACCGCTGATTAAAGTCTCAAACCAGTTAGTAGCGGCGCCCGTCGACAGCGACGTCCTCCTCCAGTGCTACGTCGAGTCCTCGCCGAAGGCTCTGAACACGTGGTACAGAAACAACGGTGAGGGAACACCGGCTCACGCTCTGCATCAGATCCCTTGCCTTTTCCTTTCGGGAGCGCAGGCTTAATATAACATTCAGACGCGTAGTTATCTACTTTTCCCATCTCGCAATCGGTTACCATTTGCGACTCTTTAATTATCAATTTAATTGACTTATTATACTTGTTTATCGGCAATCTCTATGCTAGGATTAACGAAAAACTCGATGAAAATATGTACAGCGTTTCGTTTCAACCGGGATTACGGTTCCATGTCGACTTTATTATACATATACGCAGCAGAATTAAAAAACTATAAAAATTTTTCTACAATTTGATAAAAATTCGATAAAAAGTCGAATAATATAGTTATTCTCTCTGCGAGAACAGCCACGACGGTTTTATTATTCATTCCGTTGAATTAATAATTTTATCAAAAAGATAAAATATTTTAAATTAATCAAAAAGATAAAAATATTTTAAATTAATAAAAATCCTTCTGTCACGTCCTCTTCCCCCCCCCCCCCGCTCCCACCTAAACGCTTCAAGTGAAAAAGCATTCTGTTTTTAAATGTAGACGTGAATGTGTATTCTCGATCGAATTATCCCTGAAGATATTTACTTTAGGAGTCAAACTACTCGCTGGTGAGAAACACGATATATCGGAAGTAACCGTCAACGATTATGCATATCAGCTGAATCTCACTGTTAAACACCTTGACAAATCTGATTTCGGCACGTACACGTGTGCAGCTGAAAACGCTTTCGGAAAAACGGAGGGGTCGATAAGGCTACAAGGTACAGTATGCACTGTTATAACTGTTCCTATATACACGTCGTAAAGAAATTTATTTAAAAAATTAGATATTGTAGATCCACAATCTTGTTAAATCCCGCTGAGAGTAATTGTTTATTTTGTCATCTTATAATCTTTATAAATATGCACGTGCATGAAGAAGAGAACGAATTTTGTTCCATCATTTATGTCTAAAGTCGTTAAAATGCGAGGGGGAAACCGCTGACCAAAATCTTGTAGACCAACGCCCACTAATGCCCAGTGGGCATCACTTTATCTTGTTTATATATATCTTATTTTATCTTTACAATACCCCGGTAATGCCCAAAAAATGCCTAGTAATGCCCAGTAATGCCGCAAATCTGTACACCGCAATGCCCTCAGCGGTTTACCCCTCGTTAAAATGTTTACTTATGCCATCCGGCCTTTCAATTGTCAGACAATTAATCCGCAATCGTCCCCGTTGCTCCGAAATCGAATTACAGAGCTGCAGATGTCCAAGCCGACGACAGTCTCCACGCGACATACCGAGATCATCGAGAAGCACACCTGGCGCAAGCAGACGGAGAAGAAGGAGAAGAAACACTCGTTTGTGCACGACAAAGCGGAGTCGGATCTGACCCTGAAGAGCGTGGGCCACACTACGCCGATGTCCAGACGAAATTCGTCAAACTCATTGCCGAATATCGCGAACAAGTCGCGAATCTCCTCCGCGTTTCCGGCGCCGGCACCGGCCCCGGCGCATTCGGCACCGACGCAACTGGACACCCAGAACGGCGTGGAATCATTGCGCGATTCGCGACTCTGTCACGTCGGCCTCGCCGTGATCGTCCTGATGATTTTAAATCACGACTGAAAGAGACCGAGGCAATGAGATCGTACAATCATAACGAAGTTGGATCACTGATCGCAATTTCGGTCGACAGTTGAAAGACATGCGAAGTGGAATTACGTCTAATCGATATTACGATAATGTTTTGTCACATTTTCGTTTAAGTGCCGAAAGAACGCGGCGGGGACGCGAGATATTGAAAGTGTCGGTATTTTGCTGTAAATAATGAGACATTTTTATGACAATAAATGTAGTTGCGTCTGAAAAGTAAATGAGATCACGAAAAAGTATCTGAGAAGTAGATGATCACGCTGCTAAAAATGTACGCTTGTACGCTCATTATACAAAGTGCGTTCCAGACGATGCTGCGTTTGCTAATGTTAATTTTACATCGAACCTGAGGCGATAAATTGACGTGTGATATTGTTCCTTTATTTCGATGAAAGAACACCATTTTACATACTGTCGATTAGTAGGCGCTATTAAACATAAGAATCAGATGAATCGATCCGATTGGTTCGTGTAATTATCGGTCAATATAGATAAGCGTATACGTCGGCGGAGTAATTAAAGAGGGGTCCATATTAAAAGCCGACTGAATTCGGGGTTCGTCCCAGTGAGAAATGATTCGTCGATCGACGTCGAAATGATGTCGTCGACGTCAATTCGACGGTGTCGATCGACGAATCATTTCTCACTGGGGTTGGTCTTCAGGCACTGACTGAATTAAATTCATTCGTCTCTAGGAACAGCCGTATTTAACTCTAACGAGAATTATGACATGTATATATGTATGACAATAAATGTTGTTTCTACTATCCGCGAGCGCGATCTCCCTCTTTCAGGATGTTCTACGGTTTTTCTTTTCAGCAGGTCTCTTTTTTTTAATACGCAACTAGAAACGATAAAACGCGCGCTTCGCGCGCGCAGTTTGTGGCCAAGCATTGTATATTTTTAAGAATTTGTATACACGCGAAGAAGTAATTGTATGCGCAACGTCAATTTAAAATAAAAAGTAATTTGTCACTCACTGATACGGTTCGCAACAGCAAAGTTGTACATCGCTAACTATACATGTTAAACTGTAACAATACAAAAATGTATGATTATTATAGACTAATTATGTAAAATCCAGACTATTGTATTAAATATACTTTATATTTAATATTTTTGAAAATGGGTATTTATTAAAATAATTATAAAGAATACTGAAAGTCTTCCTTTTAAATATGAACTCACAAAATTTTATACGTATGGTTTTGTCTCTAACACTTATTCGAATGCTCGTTGGAATCATTTGAATAAATAAAATAAAAGCACAGAACAGATGATTCATTTTGCACAAGTAGCAAATAACAAAAATGTAAGACACTTACCTTACGATTCCTCTGCCGTTGCCCGATGCCGTCTAGGCCTGCTCCTCCTCTCAGATTTTCTTGTTGCACTTACACTCACAGCACTCACTCGCGAAATTTCGGACACTCCTGTACGCGATGTAAAATACCGTGAAATGCAGTACGCAACGTTCTTTACTTCCTGCCCGTTCGAGTTGCGAAGAACGACAGAGCGAATTACAGCGTGAACGCCCAAGTCGCACAAATATCTCTCTCTTCCCGAAAATGGAACAGATTACACGAAATCGATAGATAGTTAAAAGCGCGGTGCGTAAACAAGATGTAACCGCGACAACGTACCACGGTTTACTTTTATATTTTAGATGAGTTCGTCTCGTATATATAAAATATCCATGTACACGTTAATAAAGAGCCGTCGCCTCAACGCGCAATTCGTTTCTCATTACAAGTTGTAGAAACTTAATAATTAATCTAGCGTTACTTGTCACTGATAAAGGAGTCCAAATCAATAGCGTTTTATCCTTACATTCTTCACGATCGAGTCTTGGAAACCAACAACGCAAAAACAATATCACGCACGGAGCGACTCGCGCCACTGCTTGCCGGCTCGACGTTCGGCGAGCGAATGAGAGCGCGGCGACCTTCAGGCTTCAGGTACAATGATGGTACGCAAAAACATTGTACGTCACCGCGCCGAGTGAAAAACAACAAAAAAACGTTGAGAATTCGTTGGCCCATCTACATAATGGAAAATTCCGTACTTATCACTCGCTCGCCGAACGTCGAGCCGGCAGGCAGCAGCGAGAGTTGTTCCGTGCGTGATATTATTTTTACGTTACCGGTTTCCAAGACTCGATCGCGAAGAATGTAGGGATAAACGCTATTGATTTGTACACCTTTATCAGTGACAAGTAACATTACTCGATTAATTATTAAGATTCTAAAACTTGTAATGAGAAACGAATTGCATGTTGAAGCGACGGCTCTTTATCAACGTGTATATAGATATTTCACGAGACCAACTCATCTAAAACATGAATGTAAACCGTGGTACTTTGTCGCGGTTACATCTCGTTTACGCACCGCGCTTTTAACTATCTATCGATTTCGTGTAATCTGTTCCATTTTCGGGAAAAGAGAGATATTTGTGCGACTTCGGCGTTCACGGCGTAATTCGCTCTGTCGTTCTTCGCAATTCGAACGGGCAGGAAGTAAAGAACGTCGCTTACTGCATTTCACGGTATTTTACATCGCGTACGGGAGTGTCCGAAATTTCGCGAGTGTGTGCTGTGAGTATAAGTGCAACAAGAAAATCTGAGAGGAGGAGCAGGCCTAGACGGCATCGGGCAACGGCAGAGGAATCGTAAGGTAAGTGTCTTACATTTTTGTTATTTGCTACTTGTGCAAAATGAATCATCTGTTCTGTGCTTTTATTTTATTTATTCAAATGATTCCAACGAGCATTCGAATAAGTGTTAGAGACAAAACCATACGTATAAAATTTTGTGAGTTCATATTTAAAAGAAAGACTTTCAGTATTCTATATAATTGTTTTAATAAATACCCATTTTTTTAAATATAAAATATAAAGTATATTTAATACAATAGTTTCCATTTTGCATAATTAATCTATAATAATCGTATACATTTTTGTATTGTTACAGTTTAACATGTATAGTTAGCGATGTACAACTTTGCTGTTGCGACTCGTATCAGTGAGTGACATATTACTTTTTATTTTAAAGTGACGTTGCGCATATACCATAATTACTTCTCTCTCTCTCTCTCTCTCTCTCTCTCTCTCTCTCTCTCTCTCTCTCTCTCTCTCTCTCTCTCTCTCTCTCTCTCTCTCTTCGCGTGTCTATAAATTCTTAAAAATACACAATGCTTGACCACAAACAGCGTTCTGTCATGTCTAGTATTTCTAAATTGTAAACCTTTATTTACTCTGAACCTAAAAGAGAAGTGAAGCACATCGCGCTTCGAGAAAATCAATCGGCATCGCG
>NW_011967112.1:288528-304129 GCF_000949405.1 Vollenhovia emeryi | reverse complement strand
TAGCGATGTACAACTTTGCTGTTGCGACTCGTATCAGTGAGTGACATATTACTTTTTATTTTAAAGTGACGTTGCGCATATACCATAATTACTTCTCTCTCTCTCTTCGCGTGTCTATAAATTCTTAAAAATACACAATGCTTGACCACAAACAGCGTTCTGTCATGTCTAGTATTTCTAAATTGTAAACCTTTATTTACTCTGAACCTAAAAGAGAAGTGAAGCACATCGCGCTTCGAGAAAATCAATCGGCATCGCGGAGAAGGGCCTTAACTGTTCGATATTAACGACATTCGCGCTGGTAACATCTCTTTTTCAGTAAGGGACAAGCGCGCGCTTCGCGCGCGCTATTTGCTGTCTCTAAAAGTTCGCATGGTTTGACAGCTGCAAATAACACGACTGAAATATGTCGTATCGCACAAGCGAGACATAGTCAAAATCAATCAGCATCGCGGAAAAGCTGCAACAATACTTCGAGATATGCGACTAATCGACTTACATGCCTTTTTTAGAAGTGAATGAATTCGGAAAATTAATTTAACTTCGTAAACAAAGATCAAATTTGCTTTCACCTGCCATAAACACTAATTTTTAAATATTGGTTAAAACGACAAACCGGATTTCGTAAGCAGATAAGCACGCGGTTCATTGTAACAAAGAAAGAACAAATTAAATATTTGAGGAGTATTTCTCGCTTTTATGTTATTTAATTAAAATTTCTTAAAAAACGATCTGTCAAAGTGTACTCGTATGAAAAATTATAAATAAAATTCCTCGAGCCCGAGTTCAATTTAAAGTGGGTTTAATATGAGCGTTATAACATCGATATGAACATTTTGTGCACGTGTTTTTTAATATGCATATAATTTCGATATTTTATTATATTTAAAAAAGACTGCGCGACATTCAAGTAATCGTAATAGCGATAAGAGAAATGTCGGTTATTCAATACACGATTATACACACTGATTTGCGTTATCGTCGACAGGAAGAAGAGGCCACGAGGAAGTGTCCGCCCCCACGCCATACGTTTCACTCATCGCTCGCTGTCTCGAGTACTGTTAGTTAATTCAAAGATTTCGTCGCGAGTGAGTTCCAGGACGATGAAGCGATTGTTAATTATCTGCCTTCTTTACGCGCTCTTCCAAGCGGTTTTATTGGCATCGCCGTGCAAGAGGGTCGTGTACAAGCGAACGAGTAATGTTAGTTTTGTATGCACTCAATTAACAACGTTGCAAAAGTACTTGGATAAAGCATGGACCAACACGACGATCATTACGATCTTTGACTCGAATATACCGAACATAGCCGGGTAAGAAAAGAGAGGAAATTGTCCGGAGGTTGCGCGATGTGACAACGCGTTTTATTTCGACTGCGGTCTACTTGACACTACGAATCCTTCAAAGCGTTATTCTTCTTTCTTTATGGAAAGGAAGGAGGAGAAGAATGCTTCGAAGCATTTGCAGCATCAAGCAAACCGCATTCTCTATCGTGTATTTTGCATAATATCTTCTCTACGTTTTAACACATTCGACTTTGCGCTCTATCCGCCCCTCTTTCATTTTACGAAGGATATTTATCATTTCTTTTTAACACCCGTAAATATCGTACTTGGAAATATTTGCGTTCATATTTTGAATAATCCTCCTTTGAATATTCACCCTTTATTGAATACATTACACGCGCTTTCGCGCCGACGCGAATTTCTCTACGTATCTTCGATTCGTAATTCGCAATTTTTTTTTTACTCGATCCCACCAAAGGCACAGCTTCGCGAGATTCGGGGCGACTCTCGTGACTCTAGACCTGCATGAATCGGGCATAGAGACGTGCGACGCCCAGACATTCGTGGGTCTCACGAAGCTGAGGAAGCTGATACTCTGGGGCAATAAACTGACGATTGTGCCAGGAGATTGGTTCGTGAACATGCAACGCTCCCTGCAGACTCTCGACTTATCGTTCAACTTTATTCAGTGGATCGACTACTCGGTCCTTCAGATGCTTAATAATTTGGAGAACTTTTACTTCGATTACAATCAACTGAGTTACATCGACTACAGCCTGTTCGCTTATCTGGGTAAACTGAAGAGAGTAAAATTCAGCAAAAATCCGTGGAGATGGCCGTAAGTTAAATCCAAATATCGATGCAAAAAAACCACTAGCAATATTAACGAAGACGCTGGCAAAATTACCTCGCCGATTCGCTAAAATAGAAGCCGCGAAGTTATTTTAGCAAAAAAAAGCTGAACCAGCTTAAGTAGCTAAAATCTGCTGAAACGACGTTAATGAAATTAAATGATTCTTTCGTCAAGTATTTATAGATGCGTAACGCATTTTTAGATACCGAGCTCGTTTGACGTGGCAATTGGAGAACCAGAAAGTCGAGATGACAGACGTGTGGGAAGATTGGAACTGGATGAACGCCGTAATCAAGGATTGCGTCGAGAGTGGCCGCGGCGAATTGCCGAATGACAGGGTGCTCGATTGTGCCGTGGAGAAGCTGCTCGCGTTCACGTACGAGACCTTCAGCGCGCAGGAGAGGAGCAATCCAGGCGTATGCAGCGAGCAGACCAAGCGATTAGTACGTTGCATGAGACCGAGCAACGCCACCGGCGACACCGATTACGAAACGGCACGGAGGATCCTCGAGGATTATTCCGCGATTCTGCCACCGATGCAACGATCACTGAGCCCCTTCCCGTTCAAGTGATAAACGCGCTAATTGTAAGGCACCGTCTTCTCGGAGACTTCTTTTAGGATAAAGGTAAATCTCGAGACACTTGTACCGTAAATTTATATACCGTATACTCTACCGACGATTCCTAATCGACTCGTTTCTGATTCCCGCTCGAAATGGATGAAAAAGAGAACCGCGCGATTTTACACTTCAATATTTAGCATTTTATATAATTCGTAGTTATATTTGAAAAAATATGAAAAGTATTTCTTTTGTATTAATAGGATGAGACGAATTGAAGAGAAAAAGGTGGGATTATAAATTCGTATAAAAATAACGCCTTTATGAAATCAATTTTTTCGCTATGCGATGCGAATTATACATAACAGTATTACGAACTAAACCTATTATATGATCACAGATTCGATAATGCAGCATACTATGTGTATCTTACAATTAAAATGATTATTCTGGGCACAGCCGATCTTATTTGAACTAAACATATAAATATTCACCTTCTTTCATCACGCGAGAAGTGAGTATTTAAAAGAATATCATTTAATAATGTGTAATAAAAGTGTATACGAAAATACGAGAGGTTTAAAGCGCACTTGGAACTTTAAAGATAATGTAATACTTTTTAACACAAATATGTTACACATTTAGAAGAACGATAAGTAACAAGTTATAAAATCTCTTGCAATGTATCAAACTTTCTGGAATTGTTGCAAATGGATGAACACATTCGAAAATGCGTCTATCATATTGTCGAAATAAATTTTTGAAAAAAATGGCCATCGTACGATCAAACTTTGTAGATTATAATTTTATATCAAGTACGTATTGCAATCTTAATAATTAACGTTTCAATATATCTTAGGCACTTTTTCAACATACACCAAGAGCCGTGATTTAAAATCCATTTGTGAATTGCGAAACTTCATTAATCCTCATCGTCGTTAAAATAGATGGCCATGTGTGTCACGAGTAATATTTGTTACAGAGATTAAAATTTCATCGTAATATTGCAAGGTGTAATAATTTAGAATTAAGATATTTTGAGCACGCAAATAGATTATGTCCCGAGCACTAATAATCAAGCGTATACTGTCTCGGAATTACAATTAGAAATGTTGAACTGGGGATATTTCATTAATCAACATAAACATTTAATTATCGTTAAAATGCGAATTAAAAGGTGGACGAGAAAGAGTGGTCGAGCTCTTTTTGCAATTGCGTCAATAAATTTCGCGTGTGTATGTAACAATTAAAGGAAAGTATTTAAAAAATGATAAAACAATAGCTCAACTAATTTTGAACTATTCCGGATACCAGACAATCGGCGCGCCGTTCGCAGGGTTAACGTCCATTCCCGATTCAATATGATGCTGCTCGTACAGTTGCTGCGCTACAAAAGTACGCGCAAAATAGCATTAAAACGCAGTGCATTGTGAATGGCAAAAATATTTTTCGGGGCAAACAAAGCGGGATTTCGTGGTAAGCGATACTTGTCGGTTACTATTGAAAATCGAAAATTTTGTAAATATTACGCGTGTATTTCGTTGTCGGAGTTGAATTAATCCGCATAGAAGCATTTTGTCAAAATCGCCTTTGATTCAACGCGCCCAAATAGAGAGTGAAATAATCAAAAGCTTTTAATATAACACCAAGCCAAAATGTTATACATACCACTATTCGTGAGCATGTCGGCCAAATATTGGTACACTTCGCCGGACGTCTCGTTCATGGCTTTCTGTCTCGACGCCAACGGATTTCCTCGAAATGCGAACATTATTACCTCATTTTTGTGAATAGTTATCTGAAACAATGCGACAAAAAGGAAAGAACGTAGCGCATCAGGCATAAATGAAAAGATAAGAAGTCGTGAATTTATTAAGGTATTTACATCGCAAACGTATCTAGTTTCGTCTATCTGTTCGCAGTCCAAGGTACACGTCGCGTCGAATCTCTCCTTGACGAAGTTACGCAGTAGCCTTATCTGTTGCAGGTAATCGTGCTCGTGTGTTTTCGCGAGCGCTTTGACGGAGCGTTTCTTCCCTTGTTTCAAACGCGGAATCTCGGCCTTTTGAACGTCCGAGTTGGCTGCCGCCTCGCGAATGTATCGCTCCCTTTCCAGGATCTTGGACGCCCCGATGGGTTTCGCCCAGCGGACCTCCCACCCCTGCTTCTCGACAATGCTATCCGATTCTGAAAGCAAAGATATCGGTACAGAAAATTAAGTGTAAATCGGCTTTTCGCAAGCCTGACGTGAAGTAAAACTTTTGAAGCGAAGCGATAACATTAATTTAACGACGTACACTTCAATCTCGAGAAACCGACCAGCGATAAGAAAATAATTTTATCAGGATTTCGAAGTCGAAATGCACGACATCGTTACATGCACTTCTTCGCGCGTTCTTTAGTTTCTTCTTTCAATTCTCTTCGCTTCTTTTTTTTTCTTTTGGGCTCCAGTTACGTCGCTCGCATACTCACTTTGCATCATGTCCATTGCGATCTGCGCGGCTTCGCGATTCTCGTAGTGAATGAAAGCGAAGTGATTGATCTTCTTCAGCTTCAATATCGGCACGTTCGTGCACCTGTAGAGGATCTCCTTCACCTGCTGCTGCGGCATATTGAGCGCGAGGTTCCTTACGAACAGAGCCGTCACCTATTTGTCATCGGGTACGATATTGAGTTAGTGCAACATATCCCGTTTCACGCCGTTCTCTAGACGAGACTATATATATGTATACAGCGATACGAAATGTGATTTCGCCGCGGCAGATTTATCCTACGTCAACGCGCGATTCTTTTTACACAATTCTCGCGGAAATATATTATCGCGTCGCGGTGTATTCCCGGGAAATTAAACGGGGGGGAGAATCTTCTTTTAGGGCGTGCATTTTTAAGTTTGCCAATTCGATCGACGTCAAATTAAAATTACAGCGAATAACTTTAATATGCCTTACGGTTAATTCACCGCGCGTTCTGTAACGTTCGAAAGGTGCGCGCGCGATAGTCACGTTTTTAATAAATTTTCGTCGGAGCGTAATAGGATTGTTTAATAAGCCATCGAAAGTGAAAAAGCCATTTTATTTTTTAGCTCCCCCCGCTGATGCAAAATGTATTTGCGCAATTACACAAAACGCAATGTGCACAAACGCTCCAATTTGTTCAATCTCCGTTTCGATAATGTTACGTATCCAGTGAAACGTGTATGCATTTTTTATTTCGTTTCATTTTGTAGAATTATATTGTTTTCGTATTTCCCTTCGTTTATCGACCGCCGCCTCTTCAAATCGCACCGTTAAGTCCCGGCGAATACAAAATACCCAGTCGCGAATAGAAGAAGAGCGAGCTGAAGAAAAGATAGGAAGAAGGGATTAAAGTTGCGTACACTGAAAAAAAAGTCTGATAGATTCAACCAGTCGTCTGTCTGTCCAAAAATGGACGAATCAGAATTTTGAGGATTTACCAGATTTGTAGCGAAGTCTAGCAGACTTCTGGCTATGAAATATCTTTCACGGTAAATCCTAAAGGAATTCTGGCTCGTCCATTTTCTAACGGACGACCGGTCGAATCCATCCAGACTTTTTCTTCAGCGTAGAAAGTCGTAGAACGAGGTTGGCGATCGTGGTTGCGATGTCGCTCGAGCTTGAAGAAAAACCCAGAGGGGGTTTTTACCGTCTCCATGACGTCCTCGTCAACCGGGTCGCCCGGCTCCGGGTCCGCCCAGTCCACCGCGATCTCGTGGTCCCACAGCATCACCTTGCCGGGTATGAGCTTGCGCCGGGCCATCGCCGCCGCCCGATGGTTGCAGAACTCGACGAAGATGAAGCCGCGATTCAGGCTGCGGTCGTGGCCGCTCGGGTACAGGTAGATGTCCGTGATGCCGTCCAGGATCTTGGTCAGCTCCTCCATGAACTCGGGCTTGGTCTTGGTCTTCGGCACGCCGCCGAAGAAGAGCCGGCAGTTGTCCATGGACTTGACCACGCCTATGCGATGCCCCGGCCGGATCTCGTGGCCGTTGAGGAGCTCGCACGCCCTGCGGGCGATCTGCGGGCTCTCGTACAGCGCGAACGCGTAGCCGCGCGTCGAACCGGAGAAGTCGAGCATCAGCCGCAGCTCCAGGAGCCGGCCCGCCTGCTCCAGCAACGGCATCAGCTCGTCCTCGTAGCAGTCGCGCGGCAAACGGCCCAGGAACACCTCCGCGCCCTTGACGCGCTGCCAATCGCCGTACGCCACTTCCGGCGACATCAGCCGTCGCTGGCCGTTCTCCTGCGTACAAAATGCTTTTTCTTTTTCTTTCGTTTTTTTTTGGACAATTGGGACAGCGGGAAAGAGGGGGGGGATTTAGACATATAGAGATGTTGATTATTTAACCCGAGTGAAATTTAGAATTAAAGGTAGCTTGCCACAACTAACTGCGAGTGGAGAGAGTCGCGTCTTTTACTATAAGTAGAGGAGAGTCCCCTATTACGAGATAGGCTCCTAATACGAGACAGCGGGGTCTCCGCTAAAATTAAAACGGGCGTCGTCGGTCGGTTTCATCGTGAATTTATTGCCCCTCGGAGCGAAATCCTTAGATCGCGTAAATCGCAGTGAAACGATCTGCGATCTCGAGCCTCGACGTCGAAAACGCTGCTGTCTCTACGCTGGAAAAAAAAATCTGATATTCAACCAGTCGTCCGTTAGAAAATGGACGAGTCGGAATTCCCTTTAGGATTCACCAGATTCGTAGCGAAGTCTAGCGGACTTCTGGTTATGAAATACCTTTCTCGGTAAATCCTAGAGGAACTCTGATTCGTCCATTTTCTAACAGGCGACCGGTTGAATCTATCCGACTTTTTTTTTCAGCGTACACTCGTCCGATTCTCTCGATCGGCGAGCGGCGAACGTCTCCAAACGCGGCGGATTATTTTCCAAAGAAACCGGCACGTCGCGCTTTTTACAAACCGCGTAATTTCGATATTTTTCAGCTCCCGTTCGCGATCGAGAGATTCATTCCGCTACGGCCGACGCGGCGGTGTGCGGCAACACGTGGAAATTCGGTGGGGAAGGCAAGACCAGAAGTTACGAGTGAAATTTCCACGAGGATCGCAAACGTTTCCAGGTCGCGACTTTCGCTCGCGACGGGAAGGTCACTTCGAGCCGTCGAATTGTACGGAAACCCGCGCGCGTACGAACTCGCGAGTACTCTAATTTCTCTCGCGCCGAACGAAGCTACCTCGGCGCGTCCTCCGGCCCGTACGCGCGTCTCCGCGCTCGAGGATACGTCGGGCGCGAAAGCGCTCCTGGAGCTCCGTACCTGCACGAGCTCGTAGTGCGTGCGACGCAGCATCTCCAGGAGTCGCATGGTGCGCCGGCACTCGCCGACGAGATCCTCACCACCGTCGTCGCTCATCGTAATCGGCGCACAATACCATCGAATGCCCGCAGCGGACTGATCTCCGCGCGGGCCGTACGCGAGACGGGGTGGGGAGCCGGGAGCGATTTGGGGATCAGTTCCTGGAAATGTGCAACGCTCGGGACGTCGAGGAGTTTTTTTTTCCTCTGCGACAGATTCGCCGCGTATATTTATTACGCGCGCAGCTCCGAGTCGCAATTATTTTCCGCGTATAAACCTCGCCCCCCCCCCCCTGGGCCTCCGCATCTACCCTTCTCGCGAATTCTTTTTCCGCGAAGGAGCCTCGCGAACGCCTCGCTCGCATTTTGTACCCCGGCGAAAGGAACGTGTTTATAAGATGCTTGTTTAAATGTTGAGTCGACCCAGTGAGAAATGATTCGTCGATCGACGTCAATTCGACGGTGTCGATGTCGTTTCGACGTCGATCGACGAATCATTTCTCACTGGGAATGTTTCATTTGAGTTCTGAAGCATTTATCGAATTGTTTGTGAGATGTAAATTTAAACACGGAGTCGTTTGTGACGCACTCACTGTTACAAGTGTTCGGATTGCGTTTATGCAATGCCAAACACTTCAATTATAGTTTTCTAAGGTCCAGTTTCACAAACGTCGGTTAACTGTTAACCAGAGTTCAGTCGACCTCCTATCTTTCTCTATCTTGTTATCCAAGAAGAGACAGAGGATTAACTAACCATGGGTTAGCGGTTAAACGACGTTTGTGAAACTGGCCCTTGGTGTTTGTACAATGTTATTGTCAGTAAAGAATGAACCAGGCGTTTGCAACGCACTTCTAAACAGTGTAACCGCCAATAAAACTCTTAGTGAACGATGCGACTATCGATAAAACTCTTCATAAATAAACATAAACGTCATCTCTCACTTAAAATTTTCACCTTACACTTGTTTTTCGGAGGCGCGTTTATTTAGGGAGGAGAACTGCGAATTGCCGTTAGCTAGTCGGAGTTAAAGCGTTATTTTTAATCAGTGTCAATTTATTAGTGCCATCGCTTCGACTCTTTCACCTGCGCAATCATTCAAGTGTCCACGTAATGCATTTTTACACGATCTTGTTGCGTTATCTCACGCGCGAAAATGTAGCCTACAATTTAATTCGAGTATTCAGTCCAGATCGCGACGAATACAAGTCTAATAAAGCCGAACGGTTAATGTTAACGTTCTGTTTTGACGCGCAAGAAAAAGCTTGAGATGGCAGAAGGCGATTATAATTCGCGGAATCTTGTGGTTCTCTCTCTCTCTCTCTCTCTCTTACCTCTACACGTAAACAAAGAGAGTGAAAGTTCCACTCGCATTTTATACTCATTTGCTTTTGGAGGCGCGTTTATTCAGGGAGGAAAACTCCGAATTATCGTAACTGGCTACCGAGTTAAATCATTATTTTAAGTCAATATTAATTAGTTAATTGTTAGCGTCGCTAATTCGTTATTGGCATCGCTTCGACTCTTTCGCTTTCACAATTAATGAAATGCATTTTTCGTGTAGCTTACAATTTAATTTGAGTATTCAATCCAAATTGCGATGATTATAAGTCTAATAAAGCCGGACAAGCAGAACAGTTAATGTTAACGTACTGTTTTAAAGCGTAAGAAAAAAGCTTTAGATGGTAGAAGGCGATTAGAAGGCTAATTCGTAGTGTATGGCTCTCTCTCTCTCTCTCTCTCTCTCTCTCTTGCTTCTACACGTAAACGAAGACAGGAAAAAAGGATACTTGCAATGTGGTTCCCGAGCGAGAAATAAAACGAAACGACTATATCTCTGGGAGGTTTTATATTCCGCTAGAACGTTGAGATGTTAAGAGGATGCTAAAGTCGTCTGTTTTACCGACACATTCGAATATAGTTTTTGCGCTGCTGAATCTTTTTATTGGTTTTTACGCCTAAAATAATAGCAGGATAAGTTGCGGGCCGCATAGCAGAACGTTTTTATACTTGGAAACACTCGGGTCAGAAGTCTAATGAGAAAGATATTGGTATTTGAAATTTTCAATTTTTTAATCGTGAGCAATTTGAATTTGGCTTTATAAAATTACAAAATTCTTCCACACGATTACAGTACACGTAAAAACAAAGCGGGGGGGTTCACGACTTTATAAAAAACGAAGAGAAATTAAAAATATCGCTTTATAAGTAATTGTGGTTAGGCTTCACATGCTGATATTTTTAATTTCTCTTCGTTTTTTATATAAAGTCGTGAACCCCCCACTTTGTTTTTACGCGTACTGTAATCGCGTGGAAGAATTTTATAATTTTATAAAGCCAAATTCAAATTGCTCACGATTAAAAAATTGAAAATTTCAAATACCAATATCTTTCTCATTAGACTTCTGACCCCGAGTGTTTCAAGTATAAAAACGTTCTGCTATGCGGTCCGCAATTTATCCTGGTATTATTTTAGGCGTAAAAACCAATAAAAAGATTCAGCAGCGCAAAAACTATATTCGAATGTGTCGGTAAAACAGACGACTTTAGCATCCTCTTAAATCGTGTATATGTATGTTTATCTCGTGCGTTTTACCCTCTTAAAAATGCGTAATACGAATCTAACCTTTTATCAAAAAGAACAAGTTCAGTAGACGCAATTCTTATAAATTTGCATTATTTCAACAAATCTCTCGACAAAATAATTGGAGAATTTTCTCTAAAATAATTTTGGTTTTAATTGATTACGGAAATTTATGATTCAAAAATAAAATCCTTCAATCTTGTAGCTAATTACTGTAGATATGTATATCGAGAGAAAAACTACGTTTGATACATTCAAATTTGTAAGCTCTGAAGTACGCTATAATTAAAAAAGACGTTTGAAAACAGTTTGAAATTTCTGTACCTTATGAGAAAACCGAAAACAATTGAGTAACACCTGCTGGAGTAACTGACGGTAAACAATGAACTCCAGTCGGTAACAAATTAAAACTTTAACTTATCAATTAGATTTTCTCGATACAAGATGTTTTATTATACAGAAAATTATTCTCCGAAACAATCAAAATATTTTAAATAACTTATGTAGTTTATAAAATTCATCGCATCAAGAAGTCAATCGAAGTCCGTCATAAAAATATCAATTACTTAGGGCAGAAAGAAATCGGAAAAATAAGAGCAGTTAGCATTTAATTGGTATTAAAAAAAAACTAAATTGCCATTTATGTAACATTCGTATAAAAACTACAGAATTCATTTATTAGATACAATAATCTCAAAGAGGCAGTGTCAGCAACAAAGTATCCAGAGATGAGTCGCAAAAATAATTTCTCCCTCTTTTCTGTACAATTATAGAGTATCCACATCGTAATCTATACATTTGACATCGTCGATCGTATAGTAGCGCGACTTTTGCGACACGGGTGCTGCCTCAGCGTCGCCGGCAGCGCGCTCCAACGCACTGAATTGTTTGTAATCGTCGACTAACCGATGAATTTTGTCACCGACATCCGGGCACGCGATCTCGCTCTCAATTATCTGATTCAGCCTATCGATATTGTCCGCGCAGATCGAAAATTGATCCACGAGCTGCAATTCCTCCTTCAACACCGCGTTCAATATATGCACCTGGAAAAACCGCGAGTTACATAACACATAAGTGCCGGAGCATTTGCATACGACGGAAATAGCGACGATTAGAGGTCTTTATCTTTTTTCAGCGACAACAAAAACCTCGATACCTACAGATTTCGCTCTCCGCCGCATCTCTTCTAGCATCTTGAGCACGTCCTCAACCTCTAGTTTCGACCATTGCGTTCTCTGAGGCGCGTCCTCCTCAGACAGTACATTGTCGGGTACAGCGATAAATTTGTTCACGATACTCTAATTAGAATGAAATGTGTATTAATGTACTTTTATCTTCAAGTTTTTAATTTAAAAGATACATCTCAGACGCGAGACAAGTGTGGCGCAATTGGACGTGTAATTGCACATAGATTGATATGAAATTACCTCTAAATGTTCCAACTGAGTCGAAGAGGCATTGTAGTACGCTCTGTAAAGTTCTTTCTCGTTTGCGCTTAGCACGGCCAATTTATTTTGATCCGGCTTATGTATATTTCTCAACGTCTCGCACAACTTTCGGTTCTTAGACCGTATCCTATCCAGCACAATATTTTCGACTACAACAGACCAAAGGGAAGGCAAGATTATCACAAGCGGTCGTGGCTCTTTACAAATTCGGTTACTTGCAATAGTCACATAGTCGGAACAATGGATACAACAAAAGCTTGACACAAGTTTTTCATAGAAAGCAAATAAAATATCCAACTTTACATTAAAAGCAAGTAAGAGCAAGTTTTAGAAAATTTCAGTCTCTTCTCAAATAAGATCGTTTGTAAAGTTGTCATTTTTTCTTGCAAATTTTCCAATTGTGCAACTGTTGACTTACAGTTCACGAGAGCATAAAAGGGTAAAGAAAAGGAAACGAAAGAGATAGCATTCACGCGCATGCTACGAAAATCAACATCGATGCAAGCCGACGACAGGAAGGACGCGCTCGTCGAAGACGCTGTCCGCCGGCGTGGCGTCCCCGCTGTTCCGAAAACAAGACGCCGCGTTCGCGTCTCCCCCCCCCCCCCTCGCGGAAAGTCGAAAGCGCCCCGGTCGCTGGACGAGTGTAACTCTAGTCATGATCGAATGCCACATGAAACTAGAGTACACCCGTCCAGCGTCGGCGGGACGAGCAGCGGGAGAGAGCGCGGAGAGCCCGCCGTAACGGTCGGCGTCCCCTCCCCGAGCCCCGTCCTTCCGGCGTCTCGTCGGTAAAGCGCGAGCTAGGAGAGAGGAGCCGTCGCGCGCGCGTCGAGATCTAGGATGCGGGTGGCGACTTACGAGTCGCGAACACGGCACGGGAATGGAAGCCGAACAGCTGCATCTCGTATTCCTCGCGTTTGCGCTTCCGCGACTCGGCGGAAGCGGCGTCGCTTTCCATGACGTGACGGGCCGAGGCGAGGCGAGGCGAGGCGAGGCGAGACGGAGACGAGATGGAACGTAAGGTGGCGAGAAGGAACCCTCGGCGCTCGCGGACCGGCGCCTCGGTCACTCCTGGCTTCTCTATTCGGCGGCGGACGGCGAGCGGCCACTCGCTCCTTCCGCACGGGAACACCTTGACGTACGTTGACAAGTGAACATGGCGTCCCTCCGGCTGCGTACCACAGCGTCCTTTGTCCCGTTCCCGTCGCGTTCGTCAAGGCATCGCGACGAGTCGCGCGCGGTGGGGCACGCCGGGGCCCCGAAATCCCCCAATCGCGACTCGAGCTGCTCCAAGCTGATCCTTCGCTGGTGGCGTCGCCACCGACGACGGGCGACTCTCCAAGTCGAATCTCCGATTCAATCTCGGTCGATTACGGCAGATCGAGAAGCCTTTGGACTGCGTCGGTAAAGAACGTTGTTAGAAATGCATCTTATCGACGCGGTTAATTTTGAAATTAGTTGCGAGCAGTGTCCGCTGGATGGCGCCGCATGTTCCATTTGGCGTTCAAGTTACTTCTCGGGGTTTGAACTCGAGTTATAAACTGATAGCGAATTCGGTTGCTCGCACTAGCGCGCACTGATTTAACTTAAAGCTTGTTTTCTGTTCCTGCACTGGTGAACTAGTGCAGTAAGCTGGAATGAGAAAAAATATACTTGTCTTACTCTAATTTATTACGCTAGTTTACCAGTGCAGGAACAGAAAACAACCCAGTGAGAAATGATTCGTCGATCGACATCGAAATGATGTCGAATCGACGTCAATTCGACGGTGTCGATGTCGATTTGACGTCGTTTCGACGTCAATCGACGAATCATTTCTCACTGGGAAACCTTCCCGTACAGCACAGCAAGGTTTCAGCAACATTGTAGCGATCCCACACAGCATCAAACCTTTCAGAAACATTTCAGAAACATTGCAACATTGCAAATTGCAATGTAATATTGCAGAGACGATTCAGAGACATTCAATTGTAATATTTCGCCGACAATGTTTCAGTAACCTTGTAGAAATATTATAAAGTTTGCAAGATATATGTATTTGTAACGTATTATGATATTCTTTAGATTTTTCAAATTTATATTATTGCAGCAACGGTAAAATGTCCGCCTTCAGAAATATTATAATGTAATACTTGTATTACAGCAACATAGCAATATAATGTATGCATAACATATGTTTTCTCGAAGCGCAGTGTGCTTCACTTCTCTTTTAGATTCATAGCAAATGAAGTATACACCAACTATTGAGGTAAAATCTCTAATCTTGATAATTAGAATTTAATTAACAACGATTTTTGTTTCGAAACGTAGTCTCGATTGAACAGAATTAATCGTTAATTTAATCAATGCCAATAAGTTCGCAGAGTAATACACATATACAAAACGAGTAATACAAAACGTAGCAACAGTCACGGAACAAAGCAATGTAAAAGTATTAAGTACGGAATTTTCCATTACGTAGGCGGGCCAACGAATTCTCAACGTTTTTTTTGTTGTTTTTCACCCGGCGTGGTATCGTACGACGTTACGCGGGCCAATGTTTACCTGAAGGTCGCCGCGCTCTGACTCGCTCGCCGAACGTCGAGCCGGCAAGCAGTAGCGTGAGTTGCTCCGTGCGTGGCATTACTTTTGCGTTATCGGTCTCCAAGACTCGATCGCGACGAATGCAGGGATAAAACGCTATTGATTTGCACACCTTTGTTAGTAACAAGTAACGGTCCTCGATTAAATATTAAGTTTCTACAACTTGTAATGAGAAACGAATTGCATGTTGAGGCGACGGCTCTTATCAACGTGTACGTAGATATTTCACGAGACTAACTCGTCTAAAATATTACTGTGAACTGTGGTACTTTGTCGCGGTTATATCTTTCGGTCTCGATTAACTGTTGCAATTAATTGCAATTATTTATCGCTGAAAATTTCGGTCAAATAATTTATTTCGAGGATTAGATTGAATGACAAAGATTGTAAAGTATCGTTTCGTTGCGGACTAATAACTATTTCTTTACCGCAGATTATGCTTTAGATGCTCGCGTTGCGTTTTATATCGTCAATTCAATATAAGTGATTTATCTATTATCCTATTCTTCCGAATCAAAAATGCAAGTTGTTAGTTTGAGTAATTTGTATGACAGAAAGTCTTGGAAGCCGCAAGAGTTAATAATATTTCGTGTGTCCGCGGTATTTCACATCGCGTACGGGAGTGCCGGAAATTTCGCGTGATCGATGATTTTCGCGAGTGAGTGTTGTGTGAGTGCAACAAGGAAATCTGAGAGGAGGAAGAGACTCAGGAGGCATCGGGCAACAGCGGGGAAATCGGTGAGGTGAGTGTCTTACAATTTAATGTTATTTGTTACTCGTGCAAAATAATTAAGGCATCTGTTCTGTGTTTATTTCATTTATTCAAACGATTTGAACGAGAATCGAATAAGTGTTAGAGACAACCACACGTATAAAATTTTGCGAGTTTATATTTAAAAAGGAGACTGTTTCAGTATTTTATATAATTATTATATTAAATACCTAGTTTGAAAATACGG
>NW_011967112.1:283893-287520 GCF_000949405.1 Vollenhovia emeryi | reverse complement strand
GAGGGGCGGGAGGGGGTGGGGCGCGCGCAGCGCGCCGTGCTAAAGACACTTGCAACTGATTCGTTAAAAAGATACAAGATTTAGACTTGCATATTTACCACTTTAACAATTAATATCTCGCTTCGCAGGGCAGAGCGACGATTTTGTCTAAAGAAAAAGTTGTTTCTCGTTAAAAAACGCGTCGAATGAGACTAATTTGATTGATTTTGGAGGTGATGTAGCTATTCTGAACAATTACCGAAAATACAAAATATAAAGTATATTTAATGCAATAATTTCGATTTTACGTAATTACTCTATAATAATCGTATACATATTTGTATTTTTACAGTTTAACATACATAGTTAACGATGTACAACTGTGCTGTCGCGAATCGTATCAGTGAGTGATAAATTACTTTTTATTTTAAATTGACGTTGCGCATACAATTATTTCTTTGCGTGTATACACAGACGATTTTTCCGAATAACAAATATTGCAAGAGGTATTTAACATGATCTTTAAATATGTATAAGAATTGACTGGAAACAAGGCTTAGTGCGCACTCAGTGCGCACTAGTGCAACCAACCGAATTCGCTATGAGAAACAGTTACTACACCCGCACCGCGGACGCTCGTTTCGTATCTCGAATCCTATTCTTCTCGACTAAAAGGGAAAATTTAAATCGGGTTTTTTTTCTCCGCAGCATTGACTGACGGTTTCCGCACGGTCGTTTATTGGACTTAGCAAACCCGCGCTCGGATACACGTGGACACTCGTACGCACTCGCGCACGCACGCACGCACACACATATGTCTTATCCCCTTTTATCCCTCACAAAGAATCTAATCAGTCGATCTCCTCGGTCGTGCTGTCGCTAGGAAAGAGACACTCCGATAAATGTGCAGTCCAAAGGACTTTTTTCAACCCGTTACGACACAAATTGCATCATACTTGCAACAGTAGATGCTGTTTTACATTCTCGCGGGATAATTACGACACGGGTTTGCTCATGACAGTTGCGACACGGTTTGATAAATATAAATTGAGCGCAAACATTCCCTGCGATGAATTTTGATACTTGCTGTATTTTGTAAATTCTCTGGCGGCTCGCGCGTTGTTATTCCGCGCGAACTATAGATATATTAACCATAGACTGTTTATGAGACAGCGGAAGCATTTTCCTGAGGGAAAAGGATAGTATGAATTTATTTGGGTGGTCCGTCTTTCTCGGACTCTCGTGACACACGTCCACTAGAGGAAGACAGACAAATAAACTCTACTGAAAAAAAGTTTCGCTACCGTAGCTAATCATCGTGGTTTGCTAAAAATATTTTGCTGCCACAGCTATAAATTTCTAAACCATAGTAAACGATTTGCAGTCGCGCCTAATGCAACAGGCACGGTAGCAAAATATTTAGCTGTCACAACTAAATATTAGCTGTCCATATTTTACTACTGGAATTTACGAGGGGGAAACCGCTGAGGGCATTGTGGTGTACAGATTTGCGGCATTATCGGGCATTACTAGGGCATTTTTGGGGCATTACGTCTTGCTGTAACATTATAAAGATAAAATAAGATAAAAGAAGATAAATAAGATAAAAGAAGATAATAAGATAAAGTAATGCCCACTGGGCATTAGTGGGCATTGGTGTACAAGATTTTGGTCAGCGGTTTCCCCCTCGGGAATTTAGTTACCACGTGTAGTTTTTAGCCACGGCAGCTACATTGTTCTTTCTGTGTCATACTCCTAGTAGCACAATATATTGACGTAATATTGGGAGATAATGTAAATCTAGCATTTCCAATATGGGTCCAAGATCTCCTCTTATTTAGCTAATATGTCCATTTAGCAATATTGGTTTAATATTGTATCGATATTAGACTAATTCTTATTACATTGTTAAATATTGGCCAATGCACTTGCAATATAAATCTAATATTACATTTATTTCACGGCCAATATTGGCTTTACGTTGGACAATATACAATATATCGGCCAATGCATTTCTAATATAACTAACATTGGACCAATGTTTAGCCAAATACTATTCTAGTAGCACAATATGTTGGCGCAATATTGGAAAATAATGTAAATCTATTATAATATTCCCAATATTGGTCCAATATTGCAAGCTGGACGCCTTTTCTTATTTAGCCAATATGTCTATTGATCCAATATTAGACCAATATTGTTGTTACATTGTCAAATATTGACCAATGCACTTCCAATATAAATCTAATACATTTATTTCGTGGCAATATTGGCTTTACGTTGGACAATATCGGCCAATGCATTCATATATAACCAACATTGGACCAATATTTAACCAATGTTTAGTCAATTTACTGTGCTACTAGGGTAGGGACTGTGTCTCTTTCCCTCAGGACGATGCCCCCACTTGGGACTCCACTGTCTCATAAGTAGTCTACGATTAATATGTTTATGGTCCCGTTTGTGGTATCGTAGACACAACGGAAATGCAGCTCGTGCCATACCGTTTGTCTGACGAACACGAATCTCAAATAGTTTCCGCCGCGCTTTATCAACGCTCGGCCAAATTGCCCACCGTGAAACGTGAAATTTCACGCGTGGCGCTTTCCCGTGAAAATCACGGAAATGTAGGAAAATGGGAGAAACGGTCGACAGGCGTTTCTCCATTTCGTCGAGTTCATTTCCCGCTCGAATCTCCCGAAGTTTCACTTCGACGATCGATTTGAGCAGAAATTCCGCTCGACGTTAAACGCAACGTTTTGACCGCATATTTATGAATTGATCGAAATCGATGTAGATTATAAATTGCCCGCGTTAAAACAGACTGATTTCTCTTTCGAATGCGCGCTACGCGACGGGAATAATTCAGGAAGCGAGTCGAAGGCTTATCGAGCCGAGCGTTAATTTTATTACTCGCGCGATACTACATGTGTCTGTCCGCGTAAGGATCGCATTAATTACAGTTGCTTATTTGCGGCCGAGTGAATCACGCCTCGTGTACGCGGTCGATACCAGATTGGCACAATGTTTTCCCTTCCCGATAGCCCGACGGTATATTTATTTTCGGTGAAAGGTAATTCGCGGTAGAAAAGCGAGTCCTTCCTCCGTCGCGATTTCTAGAAAAGCGAGGCGTCCCCAACTTTCTCGGAAAAAAACACGCGCGGAGCTCAACCGGATTTGGTGGTTTCTCGTGAAGACAAAAAAAACCACGAAGGCACGCGGTCGGTAATTCAACACGAAAATATACCTATAGGTCGACTGACCGCCGTCGCCAAATGTGCACCTTTCCGCTGCATGACATCATAATTTTTTTGCAGCGGATTAGTCACGCCGTTGATAAGTCATGCTCGTACAATACGATGACAACGCGTGACATGTTGCATGTTGATGTAGCAGTCCTCGGCATCCAAAAAGAGAGACTTTTTCATCGTCGCGACGACTCGTGTATACAGGATGAGTCTTTCCATATCCGACAAAATTTTTGAGAAGGTAGAACGGATCGAGATGAACGGAAAAGTCCTGTACCATTTTGCAATTTTCGTAATAGTTAACAAGTCATTAATTATTAAAAATTGTTGTCTTAGGCCGGCCTACCGCCCAATTCGAGCGCGTGGCGAGACATGCGCATAGCAATATCGATCGCCGGGC